>NC_025696.1:2107828-2204724 GCF_000633955.1 Camelina sativa | reverse complement strand
GACTAATTAAGACATCATCTTGGCCTGTTCTTGAAATTTTGTCTTCAGTTCTGCATTCAACTAAGGAACACAATGTCACTACTTCTGCTTCAACACAAGACTCATGTTTTTCATGACCAACGATTAAAAAAGCTTGACTTCAAATGGGAAACTTCTGCTTCAACAGAAGACTCTCAGGTTGTTTACTTGCTGATTGTGACAAGGTCTTTACAACAAGGTGGAGTTGTAGGCGTGTTCTGTTGGAATCCTCAGCGCTGCAAGTTGGTTTCATGGCTAATATGATTATAAGACAGATGACTGACTGTAAAGGGTAACATCAAGTTGGACAGTGGTGTTACTAGCTACTGAGGTTCTTTAGTTAATTAAAAGTATTTAATCTTCTTATTTCTTAAGCTGCAAGTTACATCTCACCGCCTTATATATTGGCCATATACACTCGGAGCATTGAGTACTTCTACCCTAATCATCTAATACACCGTCAGTAAAACGTAGGCCCATATATATATATATATATAGCTCATGGTAAAGGTCTGAATCAAAGAGCTTCTGGTTTAATGGGCAAAGGTGATTCAGTTTCTGCAGTTGATTCAAGTGAAAGTTTGATTTCTGTCTCAGTGCACATGAGTTGAAATTCAAGTCTAGCTAGCAAAAAGAATCAGGTTTTGCAGAATAAAATTCAGTCATTTAACAGTCTTATGGGGTGTTCAAAGCCATAAGAGAGACTAAATGTGGTTGAAGTGAGATCCTGAGCTAATCTGTACTAGTTAAAGTATGAAGCTAATTATATATGGAATTCTCTGGTTGATTAATTATAACCAAGGTTTGAGAGATATCGTCAAGCTTGTTTGTTGCCTGAGTGGGTATCTCAGGTTAATTTCCAAACTAGGAAGGTTTTTTAAGAGAGCATCAATGGAGAGTTGAGCTTTGATATATATGCTTGAATCAAAGCTGGTTGTGTAACTTTGGTGAATATTGAAGTGTTGATGGCTCGGTTCAGCAGGATGATTAGTCACCGCTGAAATGAATTAGACATAACGTCAAATGCAATGAGGATTAATCATGTTTATGCATGGTCATTAAACTGAAAAGTGGTTGTGCTATGTAAGTCTTACATATGCAGGCTATTTGGAGATTTAATTTGCAGGTTTTAGAGCTGAAACAAACGGTTCTAAAAGGCAGTAAGCTATGATGATGGTTTCAAGCTTGAATCAAGTTGCGGATAGGTACATTATGATCCAACTTGTAACAATGGAGATTTTCAGCTTGGAGAAGAAGTTGAACGTAAGCTTGAAGTTGAGCAGAATTTATGTGTGTCAAAGACACTAGAGGAACAAACTAATAAAGACAAAGGAGTGAAAGCTTCTTGATGAACAAGAGTCTCTCAAGCCTTTTTTTTTTTTTAGCGACTAAGGGTTTTTTTTGGGGTATGTACTACTCTAACAGAACAGAACAGAACAGAGCATACTCGCCAAATTTCTTTGTCTCTTGTCCTCCTACTAAACATAGATATAATAAAATTAAAATGTTTTGGGGAGTATAAGAGAGAAAAAGACTCAAAAATATTAGTCGAGCTTTGGTGGGAACCAGTAAGGGACTGGTAATGTAACGGATCCACCCGTCATGTACTCCTCATCGTCCAGGCAAATAATCCCGACGCTGTCGTCGTTTAAGTGATAGATGCAGTTTGGGCGCTGGTCATCTAAGCAAGCAGGCGGGAGACAAAAAGGTTCAGCCTTGGAGAGGAAAATGCACTCACCTCCAAGGTCTTTAGTATAGACAGCGTTTCCTTCCTTGTCAAGCCTCAAGACATAGAAATAGTCCCAATTCGGATAGTTTCCATCCTTGTCTAGCTCCTCCCCATTCCCATGGGGGTCCCTATTTGTGAACCATTTCACCAGAAACGTATCACCTGTCTGTGATGACTCCACCAAGTAGTGTTCTAACCTGCAACTCAAATCGAACAGGTTCCACTCGCACTTTCTCACTATTTCGCTGCTGACAAACTCATCTCTACTCGACAAGTACAATTCCCTCACGGGCCGATGTTCGGGATACGACAGCATCTGCAGCTTGGGTATTTGCATGTGTCTCCCAAGATCCCATGATCTTGTGTAGTTGCCTCCAGAAGCGGGCATCGAAAACATCTCACGTTTCTTGGAGTACATTACATGGGAGGAGAAGAAGCCCGGGTCTGTGATTCTGATGTTGGTCCACTCGCAATCAGCAGGCCTGCACAAACTGAGTTGAGGTCCCATGAACTTGATAGCCACAATGCAGTCTTCATCCTCGGGAGACGAGGTGGACATGGCCACGTTGGTTACAACTTGGGTCTGGCAATGAGACAGAGTTACAAGAGGAGGCAGCGTAATGCGTTTTGGGTCTGTGTCCGATGCACATGGGTCTAGATCATCTTGAAGACGCACGATACCATTCTTCAAAGTTGCTACCCAACCATGGGATGCTCCTATGGTTCCCATCTCTTTCACTAACTCCATAGGCACTTTCTTTCCCGTGCGTTTGAACCCTGTATCGATATTGTTGTAGCTGTAAAAGTCGAGATATCCAACATCACCATCTCTTAAAGTTGATCCACAAGGATTAACATTAAAGACGCAATTAGAGAAGCACCGAGCCGTGAGGTGTCTCTGGCGTAATCATTATTAGTTAGCTACTGATCAGACATCAAAACAGAGTAAAGACAAAAGAGAAGAGGAGGCATCCGCTTACCGGGAGAGATAGCTTGGACAGAGAGAGCCGGCCAAGAAACAGAGACATGGAGGTTGCTGCGTTTACTTTTCTTTCATAAACTGTGGTGTATATTCTTTTTTTTTTATTGCCTATGAAATACAGAACAGAGGATTGCCTTGCCTACCAAGTTCTTACCCATTGATTGACTTTCCTAATAACAATAAAAAACGAATATACACGACAGTTATGAATGATTCTGTTTTGTGAGACTAATTAATACGTAGTTTTATTAACTTGAGTTTAAAAAAACAAAAAAAAAACAAAAAACTTTTATCAACTACGTAAAATAAATATAACATGTATATATACGAAAAATCCTCAGGAAATACAGGTTTATCAGTTAAAAAAAAAAACAGAACCAATTGTTCATATTGTATTTCTTTAGTATATATATTTTTAAAATTATGGGAAAATTGTCTTAATAATTATTTTGAACGCAATTCCTGTTTTGAATGTTTTTGTTTAAAAAACGATTCTTAACCAAAGAGGAAAAATATGTGTATAAACAACAATTATTTTTAATCTAGCTAAAATCTGGTATTTTTTTTTAAGAAGTTAAAATCGGGTAGAATCTTGAGAATGTATTTATTACACACAACTGTCTCTGTTTGTAGCTGAGTTCCGTGATTATATATTCCAAGATTAGAGGCGAATATATTGGTTTTACAATTGGATTGCTCTATATTGTGGATGGATAAATTGGTAGAATGCGTTGGTTGCAATGACTGGATTTGCTATACGTTGTAACCTGTGGTAACTGATAATAGGCTATATACGTTGTAACCTGTGGTAACTGATATAGGTCAAGGAAACTCAAATGGGTCTATGAAACAGGCTAGTTTCCCTTTAGTCCTTGCTTTCTAGTTTGTATTTGTTATCAATACTTTACATGCAAATTGCTGTAATAACATTAGTTTTTTTTCTGCTATCCAATGGTTCTTGATATTATTATGAAGTGAACTATAGTCTATAGAGGGGATGAAACAAAACTTATTAGCTACATCTTGGTGANATTAGAGGCGAATATATTGGTTTTACAATTGGATTGCTCTATATTGTGGATGGATAAATTGGTAGAATGCGTTGGTTGCAATGACTGGATTTGCTATACGTTGTAACCTGTGGTAACTGATAATAGGCTATATACGTTGTAACCTGTGGTAACTGATATAGGTCAAGGAAACTCAAATGGGTCTATGAAACAGGCTAGTTTCCCTTTAGTCCTTGCTTTCTAGTTTGTATTTGTTATCAATACTTTACATGCAAATTGCTGTAATAACATTAGTTTTTTTCCTGATATCCAATGGTTCTTGATATTATTATGAAGTGAACTATAGTCTATAGAGGGGATGAAACAAAACTTATTAGCTACATCTTGGTGAGGGTATGAAAAGTTTGAGGTGGCTATGGCTTGTCATTTCCACCAACATCATCAGCAGCAGCACCACTGACCTCATCATCATTATCAACACCAAACTCTGTCCTCCTAAACCTTCTACGTCTCCGAGCCTAACAACGAGTATATCCAGAGTTTTGACATCGTCGCATTCAACAAGACCTAGAGACTTTAAACCCTCTCTCCTTACCAAAACATATTTGATTTCCAGGTTTTGTTTTCGTTTGTATGGTTTGCTGAAGATGTTTCTTTTCTAGTTGCAAGACCTCTTTCATATTACAATAACACTAAATTATAAAAGCCTTTTTATTCCTATGTCTTGTTATTAAGAAATTCTCTGGTACTTTGAAAAATTCTTGCTCCCATCTTCTTCTATATTCTTTTCTCTAATCTCTCTTTGATGCTCTGTTTTTTGCTTGCAACAAACAAAAAGTTTTAATTGGTCATTTGGATTAAAGCTTCTTCTCCTTGAGGATTCAAGCTTGTAAAATATGTTTGTAAAATATGTTTGTAAAATATATTTAAATTCCAAAGTTTTTTGTAATATAAAAAAAAATTAATAATTGTTTTGTCATATTAGATTAATAAAGTTTGATAATTAATAAACACAAAATTAAAAAATAATTATTTAAATGCTTGAGTAACCTTTTTTCGGGGTTCTCTAGTAATAGGGTGATTTTGCTTAAGTTCTTTTAGGGTTGCTTTACTTAATTTATGATTATTTATATAATTAATTAATGTGAGAGTAACTATAGTGGGTTGCTCCACTAATGATGGTCTAAGTCCTTTAGTCCTTCTCCTATTTAACTCTGTTTGTTCTCTGTAGAACCCTTTTTATCGAATGNCAAACCTTTGCTGCCAAGTCATCGACTCTCTCTCTGCTCAAGACTAAGACATAATCTTGGCCTGTTTTTGAAGTTTTGTCTTCAGTTCTGCATTCAACTACGGAACACAATGTTAACTACATCTGCTTCAACACAAGACTCAGGGTTTCATGACCAACGATTAAAAAGCTTGATTTCAAATGGGAAACTTCTGCTTCAACAGAAGACAAAACTTGGTGATTGTGAAAAGGAATTTGTCAGAAGGTCTTTACAACAAGGTGGAGTTGTAGGCGTGTTCTGCTGGAATCATCAGCGGTGCAAGTTGGATTCATGGCTGATATGATTAGACCAGATGACTGTAAAGTGTAATCTCAAGTTGGACAGTGGTGTTAGAATTGAATCTTATTTCTTAAGTCGCAAGTTACATCTCATCGCCTTATATATTGGCCATACACTCGGAGCGTAGAGTTCGACCTAAATCATCTAAATTCTAATACACCGTCATTAAGACGTAAAGGACCAAGGCACTATCTGTGTTTTTATAGGTGCAGATAGAGGTGGAAAAAAGTAAGGTGCTGGGCAAGTGAAAGTTCTACCTCTATCCCTATTATTGCCAATACTGAAGATGCCAAACCCTTGGTCGCCCAAGAAATATATGCAGTTTCGGGGTAGGCGACACAAGCTACCCGGGAGACAGAATGATTCAGCCTTGGAGAGTAAAATGCAGAGATCTCCAATGTCTTTAGTATAAACAGCGTTTCCATCTCCGTCTAGCCTCAACACAAAGAAATGGTCCCATTCCTTAAAAGTCTTCCTAATGACTCTGCTTTCCGTGTACCACTTCAGCATAAAAGTTTCACCCATGTGCAATGATTCCACCAAGTACTGTTGCTTCCTGCAACATGAATCCAGTCGCTGCAACTCGTTCTCTGTCATTTGGGGATGTGGATCATCTTTGGGAAGCCGCAGCATCTGAAGCTTGGGTTTGTGAATGTATCCCCCAAGATCCCATGATCCTGTGTAGTGGCCTCTACAGGCGGGCATTGAGAACATCTCATCTCTCTTGGAGTACATTACATGAGAGGAGAAGAAGCTTGAGTCTGTGATTCTGATGTTGCTCCACTTGAAATTTCTTTCAGCAGGCCTGCACAAGCTGAGTTGAGGTCCTAGGAACTTGATAGCCACGATGCAGTCTTCATCCTCGGGAGAGGAGGTGGACATGGCCACATTGGTTACAATATTGGTTTGGCAATGAGGCAGAGTTACAAGAGGAGGTAGCGAAATGCGTATTGGGTTTGTGTCCGATGCACATGGGTCTAGATCATCTTGAAGACGCACGACACCATTCTTCAAAGTTGCTACCCAGCCATGGGATGCTCCTATGGTTCCTTTTTCCTGTAGTAACGTCATAGGCACCTTCTTTTCTGTGATCCTGTCGGCACCACCGATAGGATGAATCTTGAGATTTCCAATATCACCATCCCTCAAAGTGGATCCACATGGTTCAGCACCCACGATGTAATAGATGGAGGAAGACGAGAAGCACCGCCGAGCGGTGAGGTGACTCTACAGAATCATAGTTTGTAAACAAATAAGACATCAAAACAGAGAAAAAGAGAGAGAGGATGCAATTTACCCGGAGAGATAGCCGGCTGAGAAAGAGAGACATGGCTGATGCGATTTTGCTAAGAGACGAAGAAGACTCTCCCCTCTACACTGATTGACTTTCCTAATACTAATCAGAGCGAATATAACTTTTTTTGGCAGGAGAGTTGCGTATTTGACTCTGTTCTATGATACTAAATCAATTTTTTTCTTTACTCGTGTTCATAGTTGTGGCTATGGACTACAGCAAGGTTGCTATCAGTCAAGAAACGTATTCGTTTATATCTACAGTACAACTTTTTGTAGAGAGATAAGAGGAGCTATAAATGGTATCTGCAGTTTACAGGTAAAATGTTTGTGTTCAATCAAATTAATCAGTTGGGTAAAAAAATATAAGAGGATGAATATTTCGACTGGTCTGATGTAACAGCAAAATTGGCCTAATGAGTTTACACTACTTGATCACAGTCAAACAAATAACTCTTAAATTGATATATGTAGCAACCAATGCTAGGGACCTTTGCTGCCAATGCATTGACTCGCTGCTGAAGAAGATTAAGACAGAATCTTGGCCTGTTCCGAAAGCTTTGTCTTCGGTTCTGCATTCCATTAAGGAACACTAAACCTAAAACTGAAAGATTAATTTCAAATGAAAACCTCTGAGACCTGCAGCATAAGTGTGTACGATTATAAGATTAACAGCAAAAAGACAAGAAACCAACTCGATCGTCTTGCCACAACACCACTTAACTGAGAACGTTATAAGATTAGTTGTCTTCTTTATCTCATCATACCAAGGAACCAGGTTGTTTAAAAAGCCTGTGTGGCTTAAGACCTTTAAAACCTTTCCGGACCTACACAAGGAAGATGCGTCAGTTCTCTCTCTCTCGTCACGCTAATTAGTATTTAATTAGGAGCTTCTAAAAAATCATTAATTAAGATGAAAAAAAAATGGACACAACACAGAAAAGTGATCAGCCGGTTGATATCAATCAATCTGACATAAAACTAATATGTTTTGAGAGTTGAAGAAAGAAAAGACTCAAATTAAACATTATTCTTGTTCTGGTGGGAACCAGTAAGGGAGCGCTAACGTTATAGATCCACCCGTCATGTACTCCTCATCGTCCATGCAAGTGATCCCGACGCTGTCGTCGTTTAAGTGATAAATACAGTTTGGGCGCTGGTCATCTAAGCAAGCAGGCGGGAGACAAAAAGGTTCAGCCTTGGAGAGGAAAATGCACTCACCTCCAAGGTCTTTAGTATAGACAGCGTTTCCTTCCTTGTCAAGCCTCAAGACATGGAAATGGTCCCAACTCACAGCGTTTCCTTCATTGTCTAGCCCCTTCTCATTCCCATGGGGGTCCCTATATGTGAACCATTTCACCATAAAAGTCTCACCTGTTTGTGATGACTCCACCAAGTAGTGTTCCAACCTGGTGCACGAATCTAACTTATTCCACTCGAACTTTCTCACTATTTCGCTCCTGGCGAAATCATTTATACTCGGCAAGTAGATGTCCTTCACGGGCCGATGTTCGGGATACGACAGCATCTGCAGCTTTGGTTTTTCCATGTGTCTCCCAAGATCCCATGATCCTGTGTAGTTGCCTCCAGAAGCGGGCATCGAGAACATCTCATCTTTCTTGGAGTACATAACACGGGAGGAGAAGAAGCTGGGGTCTGTGATTCTGATGTTGGTCCACTTGCAGTTACTTTGAGCAGGCCTGCACAAGCTGAGTTGAGGTCCGAGGAACTTGATAGCCACAATGTAGTCTTCATCCTCGGGAGACGAGGTGGACATGGCCACATTGGTTACAATTTGAGATTGGCAATGAGGCAGTGTTACAAGAGGAGGCAGCGAAATGCGTTTTGGGTCCAGATCCAAAGCACTTGGGTCTATTTCCAAAAACCTAAAGTCTAGATCCGAATCACTTATGGGACGCGCAACCCCATTCTTCAAAGTTGAAGCACTTAGGTATAAATCATCTTGAAGACGCACAACCCCATTCTTCAAAGTTGCAACCCAGCCATGGGACGCTCCTATGGTTCCCATCTCCTGCACTAACTCCATAGGCACCTTCTTTGACGTAAAGTTGGCCCCTCTAATATCAACGTTGTAGCTGTACATATTGAGATATCCAACATCACCATCTCTCAAAGTTGATCTACAAGGATGTAATGCGAAGACGCAATTAGAGAAGCACCGAACCGTGAGGTTTCTCTGCGGAATCATTAGTTTGTTACAACTAATCAGACATATGAGGAAAAAACATCATCCGAGACAAGAGAAAAGAGGAAGCAGCTTACCCGGAGAGAAAGCTTCGGAAGCGAGAGCCGACTGAGAAACAGAGTGAGAGACATGGACTGCGGTTTTTGCTTTAGGGTTGCAACGTATATTCATTCTTCTTCCTCCTTTCTGTTAATACAAAACCCTTGTCCCCCACGCCCCACCATTGATGGACTTTCCTAAATCCTAAATAGTAAGAATATACGTATTTCTTTTGTCTCGAGAATTATGAATTCGATTCTGTTCCGTATACAAAAATCTCACAACAAGAGCGAAACTAACTATTAATATGTTATTATATTTTTTTTTGACAACAAAAGAATCAGCTCAAACGAGCCAATTTGAAGGAAAAGAGTTCACAAACAAAACATGCTGCGGTGACAGTCGCGCTTGGCGTGCCAGGGAATCCGCTTTAATATTGGCAGAACGTGGGACCAGAGATAGAGAGAAAAAAGAGAACTCCGCCTGATCCATCTTGATGTCGTCGAGGTAGGGAGTGAAAGCCGGCCATTCAGAAGGAGAAGACACCATCTTCACCAAATCAGAACAATCCGTATAAAACACCACGTCCCGGTAATCATGTCCAATCATGCACCGCATAGCCCAAATGAGAGCTTCTACTTCAGCATGGAGTGGAGACAAACTTCGCCGGAAATTGGTTGCTCCCATGTCCGTTCTTGAATGTTGAGTGGAAGAACAAAACCAACCTGCACCTGCAAAAGCATTTGTCGCTTTCCAAGAACCGTCAACAAAACACCGATAGCCTGTAAAAGAGGAAGGACAAAAAAGGGTGAGCCCCCTTTGTCTCGAAGAAGGGACAAGTGGATTGTGTGGTTGATCCTCATCTTCCACTTCCACCTGGGCCTGTATCCAGCTATTTGCCTCCCCCTCCGCCAACCGTACAACATCCAATGGATTTTCCAAAACATTCTCAAAAACACGTGCATTACGCGCTTTCCAAATATACCACATAAGCCACGGGAACACAGATGCCTGAGAGCCCGGATTTGAGGAACCTAAGAAATGGTCTATATTAGCATAAATAGACTCCGTCGGGAAAGAGCCAGGTCCGACAGGAACTTGAGCTAAAGCCCATGCCTGCCGAGCCGGTGGGCACCGGAAAATAGCATGATTAATTGTTTCCTCTTCAGCCCCACACCGTACACATGCGGGGTCGCAGGATATACCCCGCCGTCGGAGATTTGCCGATACCGAAATACAGCCTATCAAAACCTGCCACATAAAGTGTTTAATTTTTGGTGGACAGGCGACATCCCAGACAGCAGCCAGCAGAGGTGTTGTCTCTGGACCCACTCTAGGGACCCTCGTCAGCTGCGGAGAGTAACGACGATCCACTTCGTAGCCAGATTTAACAGTGTACTTTCCCGATTTAGTAAAATGCCAACCCATGGAGTCATCTAGGCGACGACTTCCTAAAGGAATAGCCCCTATCAGATCAACATCTTCCGGGGCAAAAAACTCCTTAAGCCTATCCATACGCCAAGTATTAGTGTGACAATCAATTAAATGAGAGATTTTAAGAGAAGGATCCTTAAGTGGACCCTTACTGAACGCTGGTCTTGGGGATTGAGCCGGTACCCAAGGATCCGTCCATATCGAAATGGACTCCCCTGAACCGACCCGTAAAATAAGGCCTTTATTAACCAAAGATCTAGCGGAAGTAATACTTCTCCACCCATAAGATGGAGAGTAAGAGCGTATCAGATCCATAGGATTGGAATTGCGATAATACCTGCCCTTGAAAACCCGAGCAAACAATGTATCCGGGGCCTCAATTAGCCTCCACAATTGTTTTGCCAACAATGCCGTGTTGAAAGCATCAACATTCCTGAAACCCAAGCCCCCCAACTGCTTACTGCAGCAGAGTTTATCCCAAGCTAACCAGTGCAACCCCCCAGACTGCCCTGAAGAACTCCACCAAAAATTAGCCACTGCACTCGTAAGCTTTGACGTGATTGTTTTCGGAATTCGTAAACAAGACATCACAAACGTAGGGACCGTCGTGGCAACTGACTTAATCATCACCTCTTTTCCCCCTTTGGATAAAAGCTTCACCGTCCAACCCGTCGTTCGTCCCTGAAGGCGGTCCCGAACAAAAGAAAATACCTTTGTCTTAGACCCTCCGAGACTCTCCGGCAACCCGAGATAAGATCCCATCCCACCCAAATTCGAAATCCCTAAAACCCCCTGCATCTCTGTCCGGACAGCAACATCCACCTTATGACCAAACTGAATCGAGGATTTGTCAAAATTTATTAACTGACCCGATACAGATTCATACTGTTTTAATATATCCAAAATAACCTCACATTGAACCTTATCCGTTTTGCAGAAAAAAGACTATCATCTGCAAAAAGCAGATGCGTGATGGGCGGACACTTGTTTGCAACCTTAATCCCTGTTATTAGTTTTTCCCGTTCTGCCCGCTTGATATTTGCAACTAAGACCTCCGTGCACAAAATAAACAGATAAGGAGACAAAGGGTCTCCCTGCCGTAATCCCCTTGCCGGAACAATCCTACCATTAGGTTGGCCATTTAAAAGAACCTTATATTCTACAGAAGTGACACAAAACATAATCCGAGAAACCCAAATCTCCCCAAAGCCCGTCTTCCGTAACAAAGCCTCAATAAAACCCCATTCCACCCTATCATACGCCTTACTCATATCCGTTTTGATCGCCATAAATTTTCCTTTACACGATGGATTTGTGCGTAAACCATGAAACATCTCCTGAGCGATAAGAATATTATCCGAAATCAATCTTCCTGGGACAAAAGCAGATTGTGTTTCTGAGACCAACTCAGGTAACACTCCCTTCAACCGTTGACACATAATCTTCGAAATAAGCTTATATCCCACATTACACAAGCTAATAGGCCACATTTCCGCCATCCTAGTTGGCTTAGCAACCTTCGGAATCAAGCAAATATGCGTCCTATTCAGACTTTTATCAAAAACCCCCTCTACAAAAAACCGATTGACCATAGCCACAAGATCCTCTTTGACCACTTTCCAAGCCTTCTGGAAAAACAACGCTGTCATTCCATCTGGTCCCAGAGCCTTATCCGGAGACATCAGGAATAAAGCCTTGCGGACCTCCGCCACTGTTACGGGAGCTGTTAAACGAACATTGACGTCCTCCGTTATTACCGTTTTCACTTCGCTTAAGGCTTCCTCAAAATTAGACGGGTTAATAGAAGTAAACAAATCCTCAAAATACGAGACCGCCACCAAACAAATATCATCATCCTTAGTCGACCAAACATTATTCTTATCGTAGAGACCAGTGATCCTATTACGAGCCCGACGCTGCTTTGTTTGAGCTTGAAAATACTTTGTATTTTTATCCCCCACCCGCATCCATCGGTTACGACTTTTTTGATACCAATAAATTTCCTCATCATTATATGCGTCCCGCAAACGCATGGTTAAATCTGTAATAACCTCCGAGGAAACCCCATCATCCGCTTGGGCGACTTCCAACTGGCGTTTGAGATCCTCAATAATGTCTCTCCCAAACGGAACCTGCTCCTTCCGCCAATGAGATATAGCTCGTCGGCAATTCACAATCTTGTCCACAAAAGATGTTGGACCCTCATGCTGTTCCCCATTCCAGCCCTGCGAAATAGACTCCATCAGACCCGCCTTGCCAACCCACCTATGATCGAACATAAAAGTTCGTCTCCCACGCGTTCTCTTGGCACCTATATTAACAATTAGTGGGGCATGATCCGAAGTGATCCGTGGCAAATACTCTGTAACCGTATCCGGAAAAAAATCATGCCAGTCCTCGTTACCCAAAGCCCTATCCAAACGACAACGGATTGGTTTTTTCTCCCGCCAACCCCTCCACGACAACCAATCTCCCAAGGTATGGAAATTCTAAAAAACCACAATCCCGAATCATCCCATTAAAAGAAAGAAAAGAAGAAGCAGGACGAAGCTTTCCCCCTCTTTTCTCATGGTTTCCCGTTAATTCATTTAGGTCCCCAATAATAAACCAGGGAGTTGACCGAGTTGAACTTATCCTCAATAAACGTTCCCATACTAAATCCCGATTCTTAGGAACAGGATCCCCATAAATAAAAGTGAGATGAATAATTCGCTCTTTATAGGCGGCCTCAACATCAATTAAACGGTTTGACTCAAATAAAATTGACACATCAAAAATATCTTTATTATAAAAGAGAGCCAACCCTCCACTACAACCAATAGGTTCCACAGTTTTTAAATTTTTATAGCCAAAATGGCCTACAAATTGTTCCAAAAAAGAAAAAGATTGCTTTGTTTCCATTAGAAATAAAAAGTCTGGCCTATGCTTATTCCATAGATCCCGGAGATTCCCGATGGTAGCCTTATTTCCGAGACCTTGACAATTCCAACTCATGATATTCATTTAAAAACCATTGGCTTTGGTGGTTTGTGCCCACCGTGACCCCCTTTAGGCCCTTCCTGGACCTTAAGAGCATGCTCGCTTTCCCCAAAAGCCGGAACAGTCTGAGGAGGGCGTCTCCTTGGTGACAACAGCAGGTTAGCATTCCGCTTCTTCGTACTGACCCCCCTAAGAACCAAATGTCCTTTTCCTTTCTTCCCCTTCTCCCCTTGAATACCTCCGCTAATTGGTGCTGCGACAGCGTCTCCTACACCATCCGACTCCACCGGATCTTTGTCAGCCCCATCTTCAGCCAACAGATCATCTTCTTCCATATTAAAAAACGCCCCAGCAGACTCCCCCTCCACCATAGGATCCTTATCCCCAACACCAGAACCATGTAACCCCAAGTCTCCGAAATCAAACTCCTCCACAATTGAAAAATCCTGAACAGAAATATCCTCAACCAGCGCCTCTCTCGTTGGAGTCTCAACATTAGGGGCACTCAAACCTGCCGCTACCGCCATGACAGTAGAAGAATCACCAAGCAAAAACCCCTCTTGTTCTCCTCCCGCTTGTTCCTTAGTATCCTGAACACCAACTGTATCCAGAGGAGGGATGCCCGATGCTAACCGTACCAACGTAATGTCCGCATCTCCAGACGAACCATCAAGGATCTGACCTTCTTCACTAGGACTTTCCCCCACCCCCATGTGCTTGTTAGACCCTTCCTCAACTGTAGTATCCTGAAAAAGAGCCTTCTTAGCAGATTTTGGTGTTGACTGCCCTACCGCCGCCTCCTCCAAAACTGGTGGCAAAGCTGGAGCAACCTGGTGCCGAGCCTGACCCCTAGGGAGACCCTGCCTTCCCCGAGATACCTGAGTGGAACCCGACCCAGAAAAACCCTTGGACGCTCCCTTTCGACGATATGCCGAGCCTGAATGAGCCTCTGGTCTAGGCTTAGCACCCCCATGGTGAGACCCATTATGATGACCCTTAGACGCACCACCATAAGAAGGATTCCCCCCATTCGAAGAGCTCCTCCTCCCATCTGCCAGAACCGCCCCTTTGTAGCTCATAAGCTGACCCTCATCATGCTTCTCCTCCGAGAGGGATCTAGACACCAAAACCTTACCCTTCACAAGGGGACAGGCATCCTCAGCGTGACAAATACTGCTACACTTCTTACACCACCCATGCAGCCTCTCATAAAACAACTTGACCACCGTGACTTCCCCATTGAAAAATTCGATATTTGTTTCGAAACATAGAGGCTTAAGACCATCAATGGTCACTCGCACCCTACCTCTGTCAATATCGACATCTTCCACCACCCCCAAATCCGAACCAATATCCCTAAAGAGTGGCTCCGCCCAAAACTGAATTGGGATATCAGAGATCCTGACCCAAAACGTGAGTGATGAAGGATAATTGGGGTCGACTACTGGTGTCCACCTCACCAAAGACACCATCCATGAATCGAAGTGATACGGTTCCTTTGACAGAACCTCAACGATGTCCTTCTCCTCGTCGAAGTCGAACTGAAATTTGCCTGATCCTAGATCAGCACCAGCAACTCTTCCCTCAACCTGCCAAATACGAGGCAACATGATCAACAAAGATTTTATGTCCTGCATTTGTGGATTGAAACACCTCCCAATCAAAGTCTTTGAATAACCCGCAATGAGAGCTGAATTATCAAAGTATGAGATCTTAATTCTTCTCCGTGGCACCACCTCCCCCTCTTTCTGACCCGCTAAACCCTTTCCCAAAAGACCAACTTGCGACATCACAACCCAAAAGAACACTCTCAGAAAAATAGCTGTGGAACCCCTTAAAACCAAAACCAATATGAGACGAATAGAAACTAGAAAACAGTGCCGAAACACTAAGAATCCCAAGTTCCTTTTATAGCGAGACCCCCACCGAACAAATCCGCATACCATTAAATCCCAATCTTGAAAATACTGAAGGAAGATCCTCCATGAGAAGAGATAATCCCCCAAGACATCAAATGTTAATATTCCCATCCCACTTGATACGATACACTGATCCTTCTCCACAACCCTTAAACACAATGATCGACCAAATCCGGCTAGATTCCCATACACCCTCCTCGCATATCCGTGACAACCCATATCGCAATCTGTATCCCAAATAATCCGCAGACTGCAACAGCCCAAACTCT
The DNA here is from genome assembly GCF_000633955.1 of Camelina sativa. Lineage (NCBI taxonomy): Eukaryota > Viridiplantae > Streptophyta > Magnoliopsida > Brassicales > Brassicaceae > Camelina > Camelina sativa. The sequence continues at coordinate 2,189,278 of NC_025696.1, read as the reverse complement.
CAGTACCCCAAACAAAAACACCAGAATCAACAAACGAAATCCGATCCGATCTTCCCATTAAAACCCAATCAACCAAAAAAACAGCCCCAGGCAACAGAATCTCGGATCCCAAACAAGCTAACCAAGATCCCGGAAGCGGGGATCGACAACTAATGCAAATCCCCTCTCGCATTTGAGAGAAGATATAGTCGGAAGATCCACAATCCTCCTTGTAACTCGCTAAGATATCCAAATCCCGGCAACAACGAGATAGAATCTTCTCCTTCAAAAGCCACCACGGATCGGACACAGAGAAACCCCAAATCGTTGACCATATCAAGCTCCCATTACTCGAGATCGAGAAAATCATGGAGCCACAGCCCAAATTAAACCATCGAATCCCCACAAATCCAACCCAAATCGCCAGAGGGAACCCGAAGATCCGAAGAAATCCCAAAAGACCAACTCAAATCGCCACCAAATCTCTTCAAAATTAATCCTAAAACGCCGTCGCCTTCAGCATCGCTCGAGAGAGAGTTTTTTATTTTTTTTTCTTTTCTTTTTTTAGTGTAATATGTTATTATATTTATATATATTATTAATTAAAACTCTTTAAATTAGTTAGCATATGACTAATCGATATTAATACATTAGCAATTATATATTTAAACTTTAATATTTTGTTTTTTCTTTTGGGGTCAAAATATTATTATCGTAATTCAATTTTTTTTGGTCGTCATCTTAAATTCATTTTTTTTGTTCAAAAAAACCAAAAAAGGTCCCGGTTATTTATGGAATTGTTCATAAAAGGGGAAGAAGAATCTGGGAGATTATTAGATTCCAAACCGTGATCGCAAACCTTCCTCATCCTTTTTAATTTTTATCTTTCTTTTATTTACTTTCTACCATTCCCAATCATCTTCTTCCTCGATCTACTTAGCCAACCCTAGCCCCCAAATTGAAGATTTTGGGTTTCTTAATTTTGGTGGAGATTTTTTCGGGATGCATCGCAGTGCCGCGATGCCGCCGATTTCATCAATAGATGAGTCATTCTCTCCTCCTCCATCCTCAGGAGACTTACCTGAAATCCCAGATGCTTGGTACGGTAACATTCAGTATCTTCTTAACATCTCCGTCATTGGCCTCTTATGCTGCGTCTCCATCTTCCTTTTCGTTAAGCTCCGTAGCGATCACCGTCGTATGCCTGGTCCTTCTGCTCTTTTCTCTAAACTCCTCGCCGTTTGGAAAGCCACGTGTCGCGAGATCGCTAGGCACTGTGGTGCTGATGCTGCTCAGTTTCTTTTGATCGAAGGTGGTAGCTTCGTGCTTCTTTTCTCTATCGCTGTTTTGGCTGTTTTCGTTATGCTTCCGTTGAATCTATACGCTGGGACTGCTTTGCTTAGTGATGAGCTTTCGAAAACGATGATTACTCATATTAAGAAAGGTTCGGGTTTGCTTTGGGTTCATTTTGTGTTTGTTGTGGTTGTTGTTGTTATCTCGCATTTTGGAATCTCTGCTATTGAAGCTAGGTTGAAGTTTACTAGGTTTAGAGATGGGAATGGGAATATTAGCGACCCCAATGCGAATTCCACGGCTGTGTTTACTGTAATGGTTCAGGGTTTGCCTAAGAATTTAGGGTCTGATAGAGTTGAGTTTGAAGAGTGTTTTAGGCTTAAGTACCCTGGCAAAGTTTATAAGATTATTGTTCCCATGGATTTGTGTGCGTTGGATGATCTTGCTACAGAGTTGGTTCGTGTTCGAGATGAGATTACTTGGTTAGTTGCCAAGATGGACTCTAGGCTTTTACCGGATGAGTTTGAGAATGCTGGAGATAACGGACTACTGTCTTGTGTTTTTGCTTTGTGGAGTAAAGTGAAGGATTTGTGGTCTCAGATCACAGAGAGGTTTGGTTTTACAGATGATGAAAAACTAAGGAAGTTGCAAGAGTTGAGAGCTGATCTGGAGTCTCAGTTAGCAGCTTATAAAGAAGGACGAGCACAAGGTGCTGGGGTTGCTTTCGTGATGTTTAAAGATGTGTACACAGCTAATAAGGCTGTTCAGGATTTTCGAAACGAGAGATCAAGGCGTACTGGAAAGTTCTTCTCTGTCACTGAGCTTCGGTTACAGAGAAACCAGTGGAAAGTGGACAGAGCACCCTTGGCTACTGATATTTATTGGAATCATTTGGGATTGACAAAAGTTGCTCTTATCGTTCGAAGAGTGATTGTTAATACGATTCTACTGTTGATTCTTGTGTTTTTCAGCTCCCCGTTGGCCTTGATCAGTGCCTTGGTAAGTGCTGGCCGAATCTTCAATGCTGAAGCATTGGATAGTGCTCAGTCTTGGCTCGCTTGGGTGCAAACTTCTGGATGGATTGGATCTTTGATTTTTCAATTCATGCCCAACGTCTTCATATTTGTTAGCATGTACATTGTGATCCCATCTGCTCTTTCGTATCTTTCTAAGTTTGAGAGGCACCTAACAGTTTCTGGGGAACAAAGAGCAGCTCTCTTGAAGATGGTTTGCTTCTTCCTTGTGAACCTTATTGTTCTCAAGGCTCTTGTTGAATCGTCGCTGGAAAGCGCGCTCTTGAAAATGAGTCGTTGCTATTTAGACGGTGAGGATTGCAAGAGGATTGAAGAATACATGAGCCCTTCCTTCTTATCAAGGTCGTGTGTTTCTGCTCTAGCTTTCCTCATCACAAGCACGTTCTTAGGAATCTCCTTCGATCTACTTGCACCAATCCCGTGGATCAAGAAAAAAATCCAAAAGTTCAGGAAGAACGACATGCTTCAGCTTGTTCCTGAGCAAAACGAAGAGTACGCTTTGGAAAATCAAGAGCCAAGCAGCAATCTTGAGACACCACTTCTCCCTGAAAACATGTTTGAGTCTCCAAGATTCGGTGACATCGAACCGATGAGCCAAGACCTATCTGACTACCCAATCAGCCGGACCTCACCAATCCCTAAACAAAAATTCGACTTTGCACAATACTACGCCTTCAATCTCACCATATTTGCCTTAACAATGATATACTCTTCCTTCGCTCCACTCGTGGTCCCTGTAGGCGCAGTTTACTTTGGTTACAGATACATTGTCGACAAATACAACTTCCTCTACGTATACAGAGTGCGTGGCTTCCCAGCAGGAAATGAAGGAAAGCTAATGGACACGGTTTTGTGCATCATGCGGTTCTGTGTGGACCTGTACCTCGTCTCAATGCTGCTCTTCTTCTCAGTAAAAGGAGATTCCACAAAGCTTCAAGCCATATTCACACTTGGGGTGCTCGTGATGTACAAGCTTTTACCTTCGGATACAGACCGTTACCACCCAGCTCTCCTCCGGAGTATTCAAACGTTGGATAACATCGTGGACGGACCTGTAGATTACGAAGCATACTCTCACCCAAACTTCGATTGGGACACTTACAACAACAACAGATGATTCTACAACACTAAATTCAGGACCAACTTAAAAAGTTTTATTTTTGTATATCCTTCCTTGTGTGTATATCCCATCTTTTTTGTGCATCATTATTTTTTTTTGTTCGCGGGATTTATCAGTTTGATCCCTTTATTTACTAATAAAAATTTATTAAAGTCGGGGGTGAGAAGTCAGAAGAAACAGAAATTACGGGTCGGTGGAGAATATTATAAAATTGGAAGGTGGGACCCAGTGTTCATTGGAATGAGTATATCGCAATAGTTCGCTTTTGTTACACAGACTGTTACACTCACCTAACGACGAAGAAGAAGAACGAACGAACATTACAATTTACAATAGAGATAGATCTCTCTCTCGAACTCACTCAACTTCATCGTTCCCCCAGAAAAACCCTAATTTTGGTTCTCACAAATTCCAAGATCTACTAATATTCTTGGGGTTTCTCTGGTCATGATTTCTCGTTTTCTCTTTGTTTTCCCGAGAAAAATCTCCGGGAAAGTAGGATAAAAAAAATCTATCGAGTTTCGGAAATCGTTTCTCCAATGTCGTGCTGTTTCTTCAAGAGTACTCTCTTCTTGATCCCGATTTTGATGTTACTGAGCTTCGGGAGCTGCGATGGTCGTATCTTCACCTTCGAGATGCATCATAGATTCTCTGACGAAGTCAAACAATGGTCAGATTCAACTGGAAGGTCTGCTAATTTCCCTCCTAAAGGAAGCTTCGAATACTTCAACGCTCTCGTCCTCCGTGATTGGCTTATCCGTGGGCGGCGTCGACTCTCGGAGTCGGAATCTGAGTCGTCACTTACTTTCTCCGATGGCAATTCCACTTCTCGTATCAGCTCTCTTGGATTGTAAGTTGCATTTTTGCTCGCGAAATTAAAACTTCTCTGCTTGAGGATATGATAAGTCTGATTGATTCAATTTTGATATTACTAGTTTGCATTACACGACGGTGAAGTTGGGTACTCCGGGAATGAGATTCATGGTGGCGCTTGATACAGGAAGCGATCTCTTTTGGGTCCCTTGTGATTGCGGCAAATGCGCACCAACCGAAGGAGCCACTTACGCTTCTGTATGTTTTTAACACTTTTTAGCAATTATTACAGTTGTTGAGTTTTACTGATTGATCTTAGCTACTGAGTTATAAAAGTTTCCATGATCGAGTCCTTGATTCTGTTTCCTGTGTTTAGGAATTTGAACTGAGCATTTACAATCCTAAAGTTTCGACTACAAACAAGAAGGTCACCTGCAACAACAGTCTATGTGCACAGCGTAATCAATGCCTTGGAACGTTCAGCACTTGCCCTTATATGGTGTCTTATGTCTCTGCTCAGACTTCGACATCTGGTATTCTTATGGAAGATGTTATGCACTTAACAACCGAGGATAAGAATCCTGAGCGTGTTGAGGCATATGTCACATTCGGGTTAGTAGCAGTCAGCATCTTTCATCACAGCTGCTTCACTTGGGTTCTTTTGTGTTTCAGTTCAATTTAGTAAGTTCCTGAATATGTGAAAATACGTGTGCAGGTGTGGGCAGGTTCAAAGTGGTTCTTTTCTTGACATTGCCGCACCAAATGGTTTATTTGGTCTTGGCATGGAAAAGATATCGGTTCCAAGTGTTTTGGCGAGGGAAGGTCTGGTTGCTGATTCTTTCTCCATGTGTTTTGGACATGATGGAGTTGGAAGGATCAGTTTTGGGGACAAGGGTAGTTCTGATCAGGAAGAGACACCCTTCAATCTGAATCCTTCACAGTAAGTGGTAATTCCACTTATGCGTTATATTGTAGATTTTTGTTACTTTGTGAATGCAACTTTTAACCGTGGTGACATTCATTGCAGCCCAAACTACAACATCACGGTGACTCGGGTGCGTGTGGGGACTACTCTAATAGATGATGAGTTTACAGCGCTCTTTGACACCGGTACATCATTTACTTATTTAGTGGATCCGATGTATACGACAGTCTCTGAGAGTGTAAGCATCTAAACACCATCATATGTTGTGTTTGTTCCGCGTGATGCTCAATTTTGCTAGCTCGATGATTCAAATTGTCTTCTTCAGTTCCATTCTCAAGCCCACGATAAGCGCCATTCACCAGATTCAAGGATTCCATTCGAGTATTGTTATGACATGAGGTATGAGCTTGTATCCATCCATCCACACTCGAGTGTTTACTGCCCCTAAAATATAAACGATTTTCTTGTAAATGGTGTGATTAGCAATGAGGCGAATGCCAGTTTGATACCGAGTTTAAGCTTAACAATGAAAGGAAACAGTCACTTCACCATCAATGATCCTATAATCGTCATCTCTACCGAGGTCATACTCTCTCTCTCTCTCTCTCTCTACTTTTTTCCCTATCGTTCCTTGTCTTCGGTTCTGTGTGCTGATACTTTCAGTATCTGTGTGTTTTCTCAGGGTGAACTTGTATATTGCCTGGCCATTGTTAAAAGCTTTGAACTCAACATAATTGGACGTAAGATCAGTTTCTCCTAGTATCGATCATTGAAGATCCATCCGTTAAGTTGTGACCTCACATTGTTTACTTTTAATGAAACAGAGAACTACATGACCGGGTATCGTGTAGTATTCGACAGAGAGAAACTCGTCTTAGCTTGGAAAAAGTTTGACTGTAAGTTTCCCTCTTACATTCGTTAACTCCTTTGTTATTCTCTGACTTATATGAAGTATGAATATCTCTGTTAACGCAGGCTATGACGTGGAAGAGACAAACACAACGCTTGCCGGAACAAACAAAACAGAGGCGGTAGCTCCGGCAATGGCAGCCGGAATAAAGACTCATAATAATTCCTCAGAGCTACACAAAACAAACCAAACCATCTCCAAAAGTAGCTCTTCATCAAACCAAAGATTTATTTCAGTAAAGCTATGGTATTTTTTCAGATTTATGTTCATATTACTTCCACTGTTGTAGATTTGTAAGTCCACTCCTGTATCATATGAGACTATATAGAAATCGGCTTCTTCAGGAAAACATATTCTCTTTACACTCGGCTCATATATTCCGTGGCCAATTTCTTGTCCTCTTTTTTCTCTTCTGTAATGGAGGTAGGTAAACCGAAATAAACCGAGATAAACCGAAAAAAGGCGATTTTGTTATAGAGTAGAACGCTGAATATTCAAAAGGAAATAAAAAGGAAAATGGGTTCCACATATGGCAAGTGGCCAACGCTTGACACGACCGGCAAAATATGATCTTCTTTCACTTTTGATCATATTGATTGATTAGTTTGAGATGATTTTGTATTATTCGCTTATATATACCCATTTATGAACCTCGTATGATTAGAGAAAGCACTATACCTACTGTTATATGACTATTCTCTCACTCATGTGCTAGTTTACTCAATATTCTCTTGTCAATTTGCTCTGTCCATACTTGGAATGTATGGAACAAAAAGAGAAAGAATTGGTTACATACATGCACATTAATTACTGTCTCTATTCTGATTGAAACGATTTCGTGTTCTGATAGGTATATAAAAGATGTGTACTACTTTGACGATCGAGTTTATTATCATTGTCAAATGATATAAATATTCCGGTGGTTGTATACGCAAGATGTAAACATAGCTACACAAAGATGAGTCCATGACCACTTTACATTACAGATTTGTTAAAAAGATTCGTATTATGAAATTAGAATACTTGATTTTCTGTAACCATTGACCTCTTTTATTTTGTCAACAACTATATATATATTCTATATCAAGATGACAACATATACATTCTAAACTAATATAAATTATTTGAATGAATGGCGAGTCTTCCGCAACGAATTAGTATCTTAAAAACATATTATGCTAACAATTCGATTATACTAATATGATCTTGCACGGGTCTATTCCCTTTTTTCCAGTGTAAAACCTCTTTATCGAAGAGAACACAATTACATCCCTACTTTATTATATTGCAATTAAATTAAGAAAGAGGTTTAAATTGATAATCAAAGCAAAATAAATGTTAAGTGTGTGAGTTAGTATTAAAGTAATAATTAATTGGTAACTTTAAGAAATAATCTTCATGTATTAAATAAGTAATTAATTGATATTGACTAATACATAATAAATGTGAGATTCTCTTACTAAAAACTTACTGATTTAATTCTATTTTTTCAATATTTATATGAATTATTATTTATAAGGTGTTTTTTTAATTACAAAATTTATCCTAATTAAACTGAAAATAAAATAAAATAATCGATATTAAAACTTTTACGTCAACAATCCTGGGAAAGGGATTCTAGCCAATCAGATTAAAGTTCAACCCAAACAAAAACAAAAGTGTGTTTTTTCTTCTGTTTTACTGAAGGATAATCTCGTAACTTCATCTTTCCGCGGTAGTCGTAGAAAAAAAAGAATTAATGAAAAAATAAACATACATATTAAAAAAAAAATAAAGGGAAGAAAGAGAGAGAGAGAAGAGAAGAGGAGACTACACTGCTCCATCGTCTTCTCCTTCTTGGGGAATTTTATTTTTTTGGAAAAAATCAGACTGATACCTTTTTGTTTTTGCATTTACTCAAACCCTAACCCTAGTTTTTTTTTCTCAAATCGCAGAGAGGTTTCTTCAGATTTTTCCTAACTTTTTTATTTTAATTTTAAATTTTGGGGATTAATCGTTTAATTTAGAAGATACTGTATCGATCAGAAAGAAGCTAATCGACTCATCTCTAACAAACCCTAATTTTTATTTTTGTCCTCCTCCTCTCTCATGGCTTCCGCCACTTCCAATAACTCTTCTTCTTCTATGTCTCCTCGTCGTATGAGCGAGAATCACGGCATCCCTAACAACGCTTCTGCTGTTTCACAATCGGCTCGCCGTCCTTCTCGGCAAGTTTCTTCTCCTTGGACTCATATCGTCAGTGGCGTATCAGACCCGATCGCCGCCGCCGCCGTCGTAGCTGCTCCTTCCTCTCCTCAATCCAAGGCTCCGATCGAGCCGGTTGCTTCCGTTTCCGTTTCTTCTCCGCCGCCTGATTCTGTTTTGACGGTCGATGATAAATCATCGGAGGAATCTGCTGTTGTTGGTCAGGGTAATGCGGGAAAGAAGCCAGTTTGGAAAAGGCCGTCTAATGGGTCTTCTTCTGAGGTTGGACCTGTCATGGGAGCTTCTTCTTGGCCTGCTCTTTCTGAGACTACTAGTACTACCAAAGCTCCTCCTTCCAACAAGTCTTCGTCTGATTCGTTAAAAAGTCTCGGTGATGTTCCTTCTTCTTCACCGTCTTCATCATCTGCCCCCGTTTCTCAGGTTTGATACCATTTTCATCACCTTATTGTGGCTGGTTGATGAAAAGCTTTGAGCTTTTGCATATTATGATCTATCTGTTTTCGATTGACTGTAACTGTTGGTTGTGTGGTTGTTAAGAAGCCTTTGTAGCTTTGCCATTTGTTGTAAGATATCTTTAGGTCAAGCGGCTTGCTTATGTTTGGATTGTGTTTACTGCAATGTATGAACATAAACTTCGATATCTGCATGTTTGTTTGCTAACTACAATAAAGGCAGATAATTGTGATGCATACTGAGCTCTTTAGCATTGATGCTTATTTTGATGTATGCATTTGTTATCCTACTTTCAGTACTCTTATAAAGATGCTTCTTTTTCTTTGATTTAGGGAATTGCAAATGCTTCTGTTCCTGCTGCACCAAAGCAAGCTGCCCGTGCAAACCCTAATCCAACTCCAAATCATTCGCGCCAGAGATCATTTAAACGGAATGGCGCTTCTGGTTCCGCTAATGGTACTGTTTCTCAACCATCAGCACAGGGTTCATTTGCCGAATTGCCTTCGCACAACCCTTCTCCTAGAGGCCAAAACCAGAGAAATGGATTTGCATCACAAACCCATGGTGGTGCTGACAACCTCCCACAACGAGACTCCTTCAGGAACCAAAATGGTAATCATCACCAAAGTCATGGTGGCAGGCGTAATCAGGAGCACGGCAATCAGAATTGGGCTTATCACAGAAGCTTTAATGGGAGAGAAGGAAATGCACAATCACAAAGGCCAGCATTTGTAAGACATGCACCACCACCTGTTCAGTCTATTCCTCCTCAGTTTATGGCAGCTCAGCCTATTCAGCCTTTTGCCAGCCCTGTGCCCTTCTCTCCTGGTGAGACACATTGAAGATCACGTCTTTAGTTTTCAGTTATGATTTGCTAATGTGTCTTCTTCATTTCAGAAATGGCATCGTCGTATTATCCCCGTATGCCTTTTATGACACCTCTTCAACATCCGGTCTTCTACCATGTTCAAGATCCTCCATTACACATAAAACTACAGAACCAAATACAGTATTATTTTAGGTAGTCTCTTTGTATTGAATTTCCCTTATTCTTGTCAATGATGAAATCCTGCTGATCTGTTTTCTTAAGGGAATTACTAATATAGATGCAAATGTTTCTTTTGTTACAGTGAAGAGAATTTGATTACTGACTTATACCTTCGCGGGTTCATGGATGAAGACGGTTTTGTTCCGCTACGTGTGATTGCTGGTTTCAAAAAGGTAAAATGTTTTCTAGATGTGTTATCTTTCAAGCTGGCCTCATTCACTTCTCTCCGTTTGTATATGTTATATAAACAGTATACCTTAGTGATCAATGAGTAAGACTCACAATCCAATAGAATTTACGATTCTTTTTGTGACCATTTATATAAAGATGCCGAATGCATGTACAATATAGCAAATTGAATCTGTTTTTAAGATGGGTGATATATGTTATCAGGTGGCATGTGTTATTCAGTTGTGAATACTTCTGTTCCTCTCATTAGCCTCTACCCCAATTTACTTTGCATTTCTTTTTTCTTCTCGTTATCCTAGTTAGTATAACATTTTGTTGCTTTGGTGCCGTTTCTAGAGTTCTTTTATTATTCCCTGTGAATTTTATCTAGGTGTTGTTTTTCTTTTCTCCTTCTTCATCAGGTTGCAGAACTTACAGATAGCATCCAGCAAATAGTGGAGGCTCTANAACATCCGGTCTTCTACCATGTTCAAGATCCTCCATTACACATAAAACTACAGAACCAAATACAATATTATTTTAGGTAGTCTCTTTGTATCGAATTTCCCTTATTCTTGTCAATGATGAAATCCTGCTGATCTGTTTTCTTAAGGGAAATACTAATATAGATGCAAATGTTTCTTTTGTTACAGTGAAGAGAATTTGATTACTGACTTATACCTTCGCGGGTTCATGGATGAAGACGGTTTTGTTCCGCTACGTGTGATTGCTGGTTTCAAAAAGGTAAAATGTTTTCTAGATGTGTTATCTTTCAAGCTGGCCTCATTCACTTCTCTCCGTTTGTATATGTTATATAAACAGTATACCTTAGTGATCAATGAGTAAGACTCACAATCCAATAGAATTTATGATTCTTTTTGTGACCATTTATATAAAGATGCCGAATGCATGTACAATATAGCAAATTGAATCTGTTTTTAAGATGGGTGATATATGTTATCAGGTGGCATGTGTTATTCAGTTGTGAATACTTCTGTTCCTCTCATTAGCCTCTACCCCAATTTACTTTGCATTTCTTTTTTCTTCTCGTTATCCTAGTTAGTATAACATTTTGTTGCTTTGGTGCCGTTTCTAGAGTTCTTTTATTATTCCCTGTGAATTTTATCTAGGTGTTGTTTTTCTTTTCTCCTTCTTCATCAGGTTGCAGAACTTACAGATAGCATCCAGCAAATAGTGGAGGCTCTACAAAATTCACCTGTTGTTGAAGTGCAGGTGTGTCTTGTTTATGTTTCCTTAAGTGTGTTTTAATTATTGAATTGCATTGGCTTTGCTTGCTAGTAGTATGGTAGTATGTGATTGATATCTTAAACCTTTCTATTAGGGATTGGATAATATTATTTAAACATTATCAAAGCTGTGGAGTCTGAAAAAATAATCAGCCTGTTATCAGCTCTTCTCATCAATTTCATGGCATCGATATTTTGCGCTGTGCTTGAATGACTTTTGCTTTTTAATTGATTGCACCTGCTTTTTTCTTCCTCTTAGGGTGACTTAATAAGGAAGCGCCATCAATGGAATCAATGGGTGCTTCAAAACATGAGGACCCCTGCAGTGTCGAGCCCCCAAGCTGTTGATAGGGCAGATGCAGTAGCAAGCAGACTTGGAAACTTGGCTCTTGGTCAGAGCTCAGCGGATCCCACTGGTGGTTCAAGCAGTCAGTTGCAGCAACCTAGGGAAGCTCTTTCAGATGTTCAGCAACAGTCTTCTGGTGCTGTACCAGTGAGCAACCACAACGACTCAGATGGTGCAAACCGTTGAACCATCACAGAGCTGTTGGTGAGTGATGGACATGAATATATTATTTTGTCCTGCCGAAAATCAGGAAAGAAAACAATAATGATGGGGAATCCAAAAAAAAAAGGAAAAAAAAGTAAGGCATAAAAGCATAAAGAGAAGAAAGACCCATTTGAAAAAAAAAAAAGGATCAAACATTTGTGATTCTTCTAGCTAGCAGGAAACTTTGGCATATTTGTGGTTTTTATTTTTTAATCTTTTGGTTTTGGTTGTTTTTGGATGCTAATAACTTCTTTTTTTTTATGCTTATGCTACTTTTGCTACACATACTATCGGTCCTTGTAGCCATCGTTATGGTGGTTTTGCTTTCTAATACTCTCTTCACCCCTGTTTCTGTCTTTTATTCCTTTTTTGGATTTTGATTGTTGAGATGGGCCTCTTTAAGAACAACCTAAGAAAGGAGAAAGTTTTACTTGAGAGAGAGAGAGAGACTAGTGAACAAGAAACTTTACTTGAGAGGAAGACTCAGTAAATCTCTTTATTCCTTTGCAATTGCGTCGGTGTGAGCAAAAAAAAAGTAGAGATTGCTAAAGTGAAGCAATAGCAAATCCATTAATTGAGTTTTATTATACCTAACACTGTTAAGAGGAAACAAGTGACACACATAAAACATGTACCAAAACAAAACGGGGTCATCTTTGTTGTGTTACTACCGCTTTGATGTAAACATGACCAAACACGTGCTTAACGCTCTGCTGGCAATTAGTACCGTTTGTGTTTGGTATGATTTCGAATGGGACAATATATATTTTTTTCGGAGAGTCGCTATTTAATTAAAAAGTAATAACTTTAAATACCTGTTTATGTATTTTCCAGTCATATTTTTTTCCTTTTTCTTTATTTTTTTTTGCAAAAGCGAGAGCATATGGCATGTAAATATGATCGTAGATCTTTTTATTGGGTTCTTCGTGTGTATGTTTTTAAATAGCATGGATTTTGATTATGTTTTAGTTGATGAAATAACATGGCACTAGACATCACGTTTTCACTATATACATTAGATGTACTATTTATTTACAAAACCTATACCATTCGTGATTCGTCCATACGTTTTATGCTAATTTTGATTTTTCTTATTGTTATCTCTGCCAATGACAGAAGCCCTATATGTTTTAGTTGTTATACATCGATTTCAAAAGGTTGCAAGATTATTTACACTAACCCTACTAAAACAAAGTTCATGGGTACAAAAAAGGTTAATGCATGTGTATTATTCAAAAGTTATATAGGGTATTGACGGTGAAATTTACCCTTCACTTTTCACATGTGTGTGCCAATTCATATCGAAATTATTCGTTTTCCGCATACACCAGTGTTTCACATTTAGGTCATCTTTATAGCTTATTAAAATTATAAATATAATGAATAGTGTCATAAGAACACCAAGATCAGTTCTTGATGTAGAATTGATCTTGATCCAGTTCTAAGCTGATGTGGCAAGCTGTGAATGAATACAATTTTTTGCAAACAATTTTTCACAAATTAAAAGAGAATTTGATTGAGAATATATGAAATAAATTTGGATATTAAAATATGTATTAATTAAATAAAATGTTTGTGTGCTTTAATTAAGTAATATGTTTGTTTATTTTTTTTTAATATATTTTTAATGTTTTTGTTGTTTCATAAAAATTTAGTATTGTATTTTGAATTTTAGTAAAAGTTTTATAAGTTTCAAATTTAAATGTTCTTTTATAAGTTTTTAAAACTGTAATATATTTAAAAATATTATATTATTAAATTTTATGATCTTAAACATGTTTTCCCGATAACTAACTTTTTAACAAAAGATCTTAACTACTGATCTTACATTATTTTCATAATATATTTACTTTAAAAACACCAAAAATAGTTGTCTCTTTAAAGATGCCCTTAGACTAGCTAGTGGGGAACTTTTTCTAATAAAGGTTTTTTGATTACTGATACTTTACGTACGAATAAGTAAATATATTAGCTCTAAATTAGTCCCTCTGTTTTTTTGTAATAAATGAGAAAATGACTTTTCTCACCCCCTCGCGTTATAGCTGAAGCCTAAGACGACCTAGTTATCATTCTAGGCTCTGCTTAATTTAGTCATAACTATTTGTAATTAAACAGACACAAACATTTCCGAAATATTCTATATGTTCACCTAAATGTGGAAACTAAACAGAAAACAACCCAAGAATAGGTTCAATGTCACGATCTCTGTGAATTAAAAAATCAGAACTATTCTTCATAGAGAAAATAGTAAACCCTAATTCATAAAACACACCCAAAAGATAGAAAGGTTGTCCCAATTATTCTTACCATTTTGGAGATGTCAAGTACGCATCTTCACCAATCTTCATCATCCAACGGTTAGCATTCTTTTGGCTCTTTCAACTCCAAGTTTTTTTGCTTTATTGCTTATTTTAGTAGTAAATTATTACGACTACTTTGTGTCCGTACGGTCTAGAGATAACCTACGGGTAGATGATTATTGTATGGACCAGTAGAATTGAAGAATCCAACGGTCAGGAACCCACGGGTCAAGCACATTGTTCGTTGGATTTATACTTTGAATGTAAGCGAAAAAAGAAAAAAAGAAAAAATACGAGTCTTCATCAAATCAAATCAAATCACTTGTCCATCGATTTCGAGTCTATAAACCCTGTTTCGGCAACGAGTCTCTATTTATATAAACTTTTGAAAAGTTTTTTTTTTTAATTCAAAACTAATAAGATGTATTTTAAAATTGATTGGTAATAGAAACAATATTGTATTAATGATATACAACAAGATCATGAATTCGAGTTTTGATGATAAAGAAAAGATTAAGTTAACATGTTACATAGTATTGTGATTATTGTCCCTCGTCCGAATCAATAAGTTATAGGGGCAAAGGCCATAACTTGCTAAAATAGAAAAAGTTTCCATTTATATGCATTGTTTAAAGGTAAACTAAAGAGGATGTTAAAAGACAGAGAACTAGATTTGATGGAGTTTGGGACAGAACAATGTAGTGCTGACACCTGTCCAATCCCCTGCGACATGACATGTCACTCTCTCTCTCTCTCTCACGCACAACAGCTCACAGCTTCTTCACAATTTGTGATATACTTATGGACATTTGGATTCACTCATCACCTACTACTATCCCCAATTTCTCTCGTTTTGAGTTTATTGTTTTCCAAAAAATGATTTGAAAAAGAAACGAAATATTTTATTTGTTGAAACATGCATGTGAATAAACTCTTTGTACTATTCACCCAAAAATGAAAAGATCTTCTAACAAATAGGAGTATTTGAGGTGAGTATTATTATTATTTAAGGAGTTTGCGATTTCTTTGAGTTAAAATTCAACAAATAGCTTCTCTATTGTTGTACTCTTTGCATGTTCAAAGATGGGACGTTTCCTTGAGGGCTATTTTATTTCTCTCTATTCAAAATCTTTCACGCCAGAGGAAAAAAAATATATTATATGATTACATATATGTGTACGGAAAATGAATAGTTAATCCATGTTGAATAGAATCTTAAGACCACATATCGTATTTCATTATAATATATAGTATAAATCAACTTGCAGTGAAAGAAAAACAAAATGAAAAGTGTGACTAGATATGCACTTGGAGACTGACCATTTTTGATACGGGAGGAGACATATATATATGTTCGAATATCTAGATATCTGGATGGAAGGGTTATGTAAAATATCTTATTTATATATTCTTACGTATGATAAAGATTTATTAATTCTTATCATCTACCACTTCGGCTTGTTGATTTGTTTACCATTCGTCTCAAATATTTTCTAATAATCAATGTAAATATCTAAAAATAAATATAGGGTCGTATAAAATGTGTGTGTACAATGTACACAGCAAACCAAATAATTTTGGTATAAAAATTGGTTTAACACTATCCACTTGTTATGTTTGTTTATATTCAGACCCACAAAATTGATTTCCCTATCCATGTAAACCAGACTATTTGATACAGTGATCAAATCTCGTTGGATGACATGAACACCAATGATTTGAAGTGGGGAACAACTCAACAGTAAACCCATTAAATACATTTTTTAATTTATATGCACTTCGAATAATACATACAATCTAATAGTATTATTGTGAAAAATTGTGTAGTGCTATTAAGAAAAAGTTGGAAGACATCGAACGTTGTAAAATTGGTCAAATTATGTGCTTTCACATTAATTGTTCCATAAAATATGTCTAAACAGACATAAAGTACTAATCAAATACTCCTTCCGTTCTAATTTAACTGTCGTTTAAGATTTTTGCACACAAATTAAGGAAACTATTAAATTTTATGTTTTGTCCTTCATTAATATATTTTATAATTTTTTCATTGGTTGAAACTTGAAAACAGCAGGGATAAGATTGGAATATTCATCAAACATCTACATTGAAAATCTAAAACGACAACTAATATGAAATAAAAATTAAATCCTAAAACGACAACTAAATTAGAACAAAGGGAGTAGTACTTTTCAGAGTTTAAACTTATTTTAAAGTTTTTTTTCCTGTACAGAGTTTAATATTATATAGGAACAGCAGAGCAAGTACTATTTATATAAACAAAACATAATAAATATTCTTCTAACGTAAATAATGTTTGCTGCCAAAAAAACAGAAACTAGTAAGAAATAGAGTATGATTTTTTCATTTGGTTTAATAGGTATTAGGTAGTAACGGTTTTTTAAAATTTTAGCTTTTGTATGCTAATATTATTTTTAAATGTTTGTTTCTGCAATACTCTTAACACAAAGTGTATTTTGGTAAATTTCGCATAAATCCAAACAAGAACAATAAAGTCATTATTTGAAAGTTGATAATGATCCAAAAGGATGTGATATTAAAAAAGCCTTAAGATAAAAAACCAAAGTTAATTTATACTGCTTGCCTTTTATCAAGCATCTCTCCCCCACTCACTCTTTACATTTAAGGATCATGAAACTGAAAATAGTTCACTAACTTCACTTTTCAAAAACTAATTTAAACAAAACAAGAAAAAAAGATTATCAAACATTTGATATTTATAATACTTTAGACGACTTGAAGACATCAACACTTTAATTACATAGTTTATGGAATTTTTTCTTCTTTGTTGTAATAAATAATTATTTTTAAAATTTGGAATAGTTGAATGCCTCTGTCTCTACTTCTGGAGTCTCTGGACCCAACCCATCATTCCAGAAATGACCGGCGAAAGTCAAGAACCTCTCTGAGCTCTCTACTCACTACTCTCTCTCACCTCTTTCTTTCTTTCTCTCTCTATCTGCGTGTAGGTTACAAGACAATTGACACCAAGACTAAAGCTGTGTTGTTTGGTTCAGTTCTGTTCTCTTTTCCAATGTTGTCATCAGCAAAGCATCAGAGGAACCTTAGAGTCTCTGCTACAAACAAGAACAAGGCTTCTTCCATTTCACCCTCATCACCGTCGTCTTCATCATCATCATCAACCTCATCATCATCTCCTTTACCCTCACAAGACTCTCAAGGCCAGAAGAGATCTCTAATCACCATGGAAGAAGTTTGGAAAGACATCAACCTTGCTTCCATCCACCACATCAACCGCCACAGCCAACATCCACAACACAACCATGAGCCACGCTTCAGGAGCCACAACCACCAGAACCAAAACCCTAACTCGATCTTCCAAGATTTCCTCAACGGACCTTTGAACCAGGAACCAGCACCCACAAGCCTGGCCATGGGTTCTGCTTCTAATGGAAATTCCACCACTGTCACTGCTCTCTGCAGCTCTCCTTTCCCACCTCCTGCAACTGTTCTGAGCTTGAATTCCGGCGCTGGCTTCGAGTTTCTCGATAATCAAGATCCTCTTGTTGTTACCCCAAACTCTAATCTTCATAGTCACCATAACCTCTCAAACATTCCTTCCTTCAACACCCCTTTCGAGGCTCTGGTTACATCCACTTGTTTTGGTAAGAAAAGAGGCCAAGAGTCCAATGAAGGTACAGGGAATAGAAGACATAAGCGTATGATCAAGAACAGAGAATCTGCGGCTCGTTCCCGAGCTAGGAAACAGGAATGTGCCTCTCTTCTTCTCCTTACTTTCTTCTACTCATGGATATCAAAAGGAAGAAAAAATGTACTTTTGCCATCAAAATGCTTCTGATCTAAAAAAAAGGTTTCTGGGTTTTGTTTCTCACTTGCAGGCTTATACAAACGAGTTAGAACTTGAAGTTGCTCACCTGCAGGCAGAAAATGCAAGACTCAAGAGACAACAAGATCAGGTAAACAAGCCGAGAGAAGTTCTTATTCTTTTGATCTTTGGGAAGCAGTCTCGTCAATAGTTCGAATCCTTATAGCTTAACTCATATCTTAAACCAACTTATAAGGCAAGAGACAGCTTCTGCATTACTTGCAGTATGTTTGTTTTGCACGCTGTTTTTTCCAATGACAATTTGAGTAATAAGATTCTGATACTTCAGTTCTGTGTGGGTATGTGTGCAGTTAAGAATGGCTGCAGCAAATCAGCAACCCAAAAAGAACACACTACAACGGTCTTCCACAGCTCCATTTTGAGAAATGTACAAGTCCTTATTTCTCTTTTGGGGATTGAGCTTATGAAGAAATGAAAAAATGGAAATGTTTGTACCTTCTTTTTGTTAGCTAGAAGTATAACTAAGCTAAATTTGTAGAACCAAGGTATTGTAGGGGAAAGAAAGATGATGTAAAAAACAACCCTGAAAGAGAAAAGGATCTTTCAGTTTCCTAAGGCACAGGAACATCGGTCCTGGGGGCCTCTCTTCATGTTCTGTCGTTTTTATGCAACCCCTTTTGAGTTTATTTTTTCACTTCTGTACTAACCTCTACTTGTATTCTTGTAGTAATGTTCTACTTGCTATTCTAATACTAGTAAGATAAAAAAAAAAAAAAAAACTTATGTGTTACTGTTTAACCAATTTGGTTGTCACTAGAAGCCAATGTTCCAATAACCAATAGACAAAACAGTGCTCCACATAAATGATGACAATGGCAGAGAAAAGTGAGAAGGGGACCTATCATTTAACACTTAATTTTCACCCTGTCACATTATCACAAAAATTGCCATTCCTTTGGCTGGCTACCATACAAGCCAACAACTTGCACTATGAAACTGAAACTGAAACCTCCAAGCCAATGGGAATGAAGTCACCCCACTTTTTTGGTTGGTCAAGAGAGAACATGATAAGTTTTTATTCAGTCTAGTCACTCGCCACGTTTTATTTATATATAGCTTTTGCTATAACTGGTCACCATCAAAAACACTAGGCGTGTGTGTTTATGTTCATTTGGTTTATCAGGAAAATCGTTTTATCTTCTTATGGTCCAACCTCAATTACCTGACAGTGATAAGTCTTATTGATCCACTTTTGGTTGTTGTTATTTTATTGTGTATTCTTTTAAGCAACCAAAAGTGGAAATCAAGAGCTAATATGGTGTAAAAATAGTGGCATCAAGATAGAGAAGAATAGTTACCAAAAGTGGGACTGTGACTAGAATCTATCCTCACATTATGCGGTAAAACTTAACTTAGAGCCCCTCAAATAGGTATCCAATACTATAAATCATGATTTTTTACTTTCATTCCAGTCAATAAGAATCCTAGATTTCAAGAAACAAAAGAAGAAAAGGTAGTTACATTCCCCTGAAACTACAACTCCCACACTGTCTTTCAATTGCGTACATCAATGTTTCCCATAAAAAGTTCAAACTTAAAAGAGATCACAAGCCTAAAATGTGAAGACAGAAAGAACCATTGATAAGTCGCTGCAAATACAAGTTATATATATTACCTTTTCACTCTGATTATTTTATAATTTTTTATGGTGCAAAAGCAAAAGTCATTAAGCTTTTGATGCCTCACTTTCCTCCTCAAGTATTTTTCCATCCTTTGGAACCAAGCATGGAATCCCATCTTTCATCTAGAGATAATAACACTAAAATCGTGAACATGATGAAGTGAAAGCTAAAAAGAACAGGGGAATAATAATAATATGATTAAGAAGCTAAACCAAATCTTAAAACACTGAATCGTGAACATGAAGTGAAATCTAAAAAGAATAAGAAAACGGCCGACCAATCACTTTAGCATAACCCCATCATCATCATTCCATAAGTGAATCCCAAATCAACACCAAGCATAAATTCATTTTTATACTTTAATCAGTATGAGGCAAATGAAAAAAAAAAAATAGTAAAGAATCAAGCTCTATATATATATACATCTTAATCTCTGATTTGACAATTCCTAAAAATATCAAAGTTGGTTTCAGAACATGTTCATTGAATAAGAGATATGATTCTGAAAGCATATATGATCAGTGTTATCTGCTACAATTTCACTGCTTGTAGAATTACATCTCACTGAGCTCAACATAGCACAAATCATCATCTTTAGCAATAATCATCAACTCATCTAAAATCGAAAAACCCAAAAAAGCTTTGAAATTGGAATAGAAAAGCTTACAGGAAAAGAGACACCAATAGTATCGCTGACAAGTGATTTCGTCTTCTCGCAAAACCTATCAGAAAACCAATTTCGTTTCAACATTTTCTTCGGGACCAATCCAAATTGAAGCTATATACTAATCGAAAGAGAGAGAGAGAGATCGAACCTTAAAGGTTGCTTAGAGAGAGGGCACACCAGAATCTCCGAGAGGGTCTTGTCGATTACGTTTCCGGCGTCTTTTAGCAGGAATCTGCTTAATCTCACCATTACTAAACCTTTTTCTCGGATTTTTCTATTTTCCGATCTCCGGGGCTGAATCGTCCGGCGTTACGAATAGCGCGATGATTTCGGACTTTTTTAAGTGTAAAACGCAAAACCTCCCCAATAAATTTGAAAGTTTCTAAAGATCCCCCTAAATTCTTATGAATTACAAAACGGTCCTTTAATGTTTTTATACTTCGGGGAGAAAGTGTTCAGATATATATATGCCCGTGTCTTTTGGAGTTCTCGATTGATGCCCTCAATTTTAATATGGTGATGATTCGTCCATCAGTGTTTTATAATTCTATATCAAACGTTCGGTGACCTTAGTGCTTTAGTGTTATAAATGTCGGTGGACATTGGTTACAATTTTATATAGTGTAGACGGCGGCTTATCAACCAATTGGAAGATGTTGATCAGAGAAAGTTCTTAGGCGTCAAGAGTAATTAACGCTCTTGAATATCTGATTCTGCCCATAGAAGAAATATTACAAAACTTTTACTCTCAGCCAAAGCATCATCCCAGGCACTTCCCATGACAGGTAACTACTTCTGTTAATAATGCCTCTTCTCATGATTCTTGTACTATTGTATATGTGAATATTTATTCAATTGCTCAGAGATTTTGCTTCACATCAAAAAAAATCATTGTACGAGAATGGGTAAAACATTTGTAACATTTTAAGTGGATATAAGATCTGAAATTAAAAACCAAGATGATTCTAGCATTCTAAAAATATCCTTAATAAGCATGACCAGGATTTCAACTTCCTCTCACATACCTTATGCAAGCATCTAAAATGCATATTTAGACAACCTCTTCATCGTCCAAGAGTAGACAGTCTTTTATTTTCTCCCTGAAATAATTGGAAATCGATGTTAGGAGTTTCAAATAGTGTTTCACTCAGTTTTGCTATTCGTTTTAAATCTGCTGCTTCCTAGAGACGTGAACTACCAATAATTCTGAAAGCTGAATGATTGAACATAGGTTTAATGAAGAGGAATACAAGTTTTAGATAAGATTTCTTGCATACTACCCACCTCAGATAAGCTTGACTGTTAACCTTTTGATGCTTCACTTGGGAAATCATGTGATCTGGCAGGAATGAACCGAATTGCTCACGAGATGATCCATCTTGTGGCAGTATTTGAAACCGGCAACTTGAACAGCAAGCAGCATAAAGGGCGTCGGATTCCTGGCCTTCTTCAAAATAATCTAACTCCGATGAGTCTGATATGTTTTGCGGTCCATTGCAGATAGGACAGAAAGCTTCTGTAGTCATAGAACCGTCATATTTAAGATTAAATCTCTTCAGGCGCCTCTGAGTCGCCATAGGAACATTCGAGTCGTCTGTTTCCGGAATTTTATTGAAGTAAAATGGAGTCAGCTTTGCAGCTGTCCGTACAATTGTGCATTCCCGAGATGGATTTTCTTCCTGCGCAACATATATAAAACTCAGAGATCAGCAAAAACAAAGTAACAGGTAGCCATGCATGCACTAAAGTATATGCAGAAGAACCTGCAACAGAGCGACAAATGAAGACACCAAATCATTGATGCCGCTTTGAGAACGACAAGCCAACTCCACAGTCTTTAGACTGCCCTGCCCAGAATATGTACTCAACAGTTGGATTATGCAAAAATAATACGGTTCACTATAATAATAAAATATAGACCAGGTAGCCAATATACGAACCCATCCAAAAGGCAGAGTCTAGTTATTTCCTGTCTAACACAATCTCGAAGTGGAAGTACAATGGGAACCTTCCATCTCGCATCAACATGCTGAATATCTGCTGATAGTGAATAACCTCGTCCCTGTCTCAAGAAAGAAAAAAGCAATTTAACTCAAAACTCTAATGGAGCGTAGTCTAAACAGAATGTCCAAACAAAGTACATAAAAACTTGGTATTGAAATAAAAACTTTACATCAGGACTTCAAATTTTACAGATGTAATTCGTTAGGTCCTAAATAGCTACATTCTGTGAGGTAGCCATTGCAATCGCTCTATGGCATAAACTCTACAATGCAATCTATAGAAAACTAAACCAGAGAAAAGACAAGCAACACACCTTGACAGTAGCCGTAAGAACATGTGAAGCAATTCTCGACGTGCATGATCCAACCACTAATCTGTTGTACCCATTTTCAGAGGCAACCTAAAATGGATTATCAAGCAATATCAATTAGAAAGATAGTTCCAAGCCTGATTTGTTTTCGAAAAGAAACATGAACAATAAAATACACAAACCTTTTGCAAACACAACATTTTGAGATGCAACAGAAGGTCTTCTTTTCCAGTATCGTCAGGAACAGAATCTAAAAGCTTTACAAGCCTATCTCGTGGGTCAAGCGAGTCTGAACCAAAGACGCTTTCGATAGGAACAACATGGAGACCCTTTGCAGGTGGAGACAAACTTGACACAGTAGATCGAATCCACTCAATTGCATCAATCATTTCCGTAGAGAGTGCAGGAAAAGCTGCAGTTTCATCTACAAACGCAACACCAACACCAAAGACAGCTAAAGATCTATCTCGACTCGCCTCGTAATTCTTCAAAGCCTTGATTTGCAACTCATGCACAAATTGAAGAGCAACCCTAACATACATCATACTTGCCACGTTTAGAACAACAATCACTAACGTATCAAAAAAAAAGAAACAGAAAAATAAGAAAAGATGAGAGTGAAACCTGGAAGATGATCCGCCAGAGAAAGCAACAAGAACGTTATCTGAAGGAGTGATCATGGCATGAGAAGTAACAGCGAGACGGAACTTCCCAAAGACATTGTTCCTAAAACACTCAGCGCAGAACCTTCCATCCTCTGAGCCACCGTCCCCAAAGGTCATAGGCTCATTGCATTTACACTTGACACAGACACTCTCCTGAGTAACTACTGCATCTTCCACAATCTTGCTTCCATTATCCTTCTCACGGTCATAGCAACCAGACTCACAGCCTGTGGAATTACAAGCCATGTCCTAATTCGCAAGCCAGCTGAGACAGTGAGATGATGGCAAAATTAAGATTAGGAAATAGAACACAGAAGAGTAGACAATACAATCAACATCTAATTCATGAGACAAAACAACCAATGTCCGCCATTAACAAGCTTATTAAGAGATTGTTACTTTAAACGTAACCATTAGTCTGTTACACTCAAATCAGCGTGTAGTCACTGTAAATTGCTAAGTCTTGCTATCAAGAGAGAGAGATGTGAGCAGATTCATAATCGAAACAAACACATCTAATAAACAGAATCTAGATTTTTGATTCGAGAATCAAACAAGGAACTTAGTGATTAATTACCAGTTTGAGAGAGATATATAGTCGTCGCGATAGATGCTTTAAGAGTCGAAGAGGGCAGGATAGAGTTTTAATTAACTCAGCCTTTGCGGCGTCGAAACGCTAATGCGCGGTGGTTGGCCGCGGCGATGTTGGTTTAGGCGTTTGAAAAGGTCTCTACTTTGTCTGAAACTAGGGTTTAGTGTAAACAAAAAAAATTGGGGAAGAAGATGATATCTGGTGAATGACGAACCTACCCTTACCGGTGAAACGATTACTTTTTACGGTTTGATAATAAAACCATCCATTAGAAAGAAACCGACAAGATTTGTCCAATTTGGGAGCAAGAGAATCATCAGTCATATCAATTATTTTGTCAATGTTTCAGGCTTTTGGCCATGGTGGCGACTATCAATTTGTTTGTCGATGCTTTAAGGCTTTTGGCCATGGTAGTGACTGGTGATATAACTCAAACCCCTTAACTGCTAGCAAGAAAGGGAGGACAGGTTGGTTCGAGGACCCCTTGGTCAAAGGAAAGGTACAAAGGAACTCGACCACTTGTTGGGAGAGGTTGTGAAACAAACTCACGATTCCTGAATTTATATTAAAAACTACTATTTTGACCCTGTCAAAAACAAGTCTGTTCCAATTGGATATATATACCCTTAACTTAAGCATGTGACAAAAGTAGAATTAGAATATTAGTTAGTCTTAGTCTATATATTATGATACACACAACACAAATTTCTGAAATTTCCATAAGAATCCCAAACAACTAATTTACATACGACAACGACTCAACAATACAAATCAAACACAAGTGTGAGTATTAAGAAGAAGAAGAAGAAGAATCTATTGTCATATCCAGAGAGACAACAACATATCGTTGTTATGTTCACCTTTTGTATTATTTAAAAATTTCAATGTTCCATGAATTGCGACGAAGGCGGACTTATTTTCGTTTTTTCCATACCTGCGAGGATATCAAGAGACATCATTATTCATCCTTCAAAGATTTAAGATCAAATATATTCATTCTTAAGATGATTGTATGTAATGTATACCATAAGCCCCACGAATCTCAACTTCTCTCAGTTCTTGGACAAGAGCACAGCAACAACACATCACATGGGATAGAAAATCGTCAATGAGCCCTCCCTGCCATATCAGAAAACATTATGCATTCATCCCATCTATTAATTGTGTGACATAAACAATAATCATTTCATATCCTACCATGATAGTTACTAGCGAATTGTTGCAGGTGATTAACCATCATTTTATGAACAAAATTGATAACCATTTTCTTCGAAGCATATGGATGTTTGGGATCACAAAGCTTATTAAAACCAATTTAGTATTCAAGGGTGTGGAAGAGGATGTACCGTGATGTTTAGTGTCTTCCGGAGTTTCCTCCTTACACAACAAGTGTAGCAGCAGCACGAAAGAATCAACGAATATGCCATTAGCTCATTACATGCTTCAGCTGAAGCTGGGAGAAACAAAAGCAAAACAGAGTTGCTTATTAGTTTTCACATGTTTTAACTTAGCAACTTGAAAATAATAATAAAGTCACAGTGTTCGTATATCCCTTACAGATGTGCCTGTTAGATGCTGCAGTGGCAATCTTTGCCAAAGTACCACATGGGAAAAAGAATGTCTTCAAGCCTGTGGTTCAATCAGTAAAATCATTCACAACTTTTCAGATAACAAGAAAGTATGGAATGTGAAACGATGATCAACAAGTTGAATCACACTGGAAACAAGAAGTAGGGACTTACAAAGAGAAGGTTCCGAGCAACAAGCAAGTAAGTCAGTATGCCATTCTTCATGGTGTTCTGCTAGTGATGCTCTTCGTGAAAGTAGATCATGCCCCGATGAAACATTAGAAGCGGATCTGCATGGAACAATTATGTAACCGACGTTATAGAGAAACATAGTACCAAATATTAGCCTTTAAACATGAAAAGCATTACAGTCACTGCAAGGTATTGGAGATTTTTACTTCCTTAATCACATAGTAATATTTCTCTTGTAGTTGGACAAATAACACAAATTGCATTTAAAGAAAGCACATGAAGTTTGGATCTTTGAGCAGAACAAATTGGAGATTCTAACCTCGAGGCTGCACGACTATTGCTTTTCTTGGGAGTATCTTCTTCATACGAATATTCTGTGTTCATGCTCGAGGTACGCTCAGCTTTTTTCGAAGCTTTCTTCGTGAGCTCCTTCTCAGAGTCAGGATCAACAGAAGCAGCAGCTTGTGTAACACCAATTAAACGCTGAATGACTTCACACTGAGCCACATCATAATGCTCCTGCGAACGCTGAAGTTCGAGCTGCAGTTTCTCGTTTTCTGTTTTGAGAGCTTCACAGAAACGCAAGTTAGGGTATGAGCAAGAGAGAGTCTTCTTCAGAACTGATGCTGCTTCTCTGGTAGATTCTTGTTTTAAAATAACATCTTGCACATGTCTGTCCTCTTCATCCAGAGTATACTCTCGCTGATCACGGTCAATATATTCAAACCTCTCCTGTACAAAATCATCCAAATTTCAGCAAACCATAAATCAAAAAGAACATTTTCCAACACGAAACATTAAGATCAAGTCCAAGTTACCCGAATGCGAGCGTTATCAACCAAGGTGATAAGCGGTATGATCTTGAGAAAACGATCAATCTCATCCTGATGTTTCCTAAACTGATAAACAATGTTCCAACCCATAGCCAACAAGTAAAGATAACTCCTGTCACGACAGCTATTGACTAGAAGGTAAGACCTTCTCAAAGCATCCTCAAGCCCTTCGAGAGGCTCACGAGTCTCAGGATACTTTTTCATCTCAGAGATCTTGAGCTGTTCAAGCAAATTCCCAATAAGTTTGAGATGTTGAGCGAACTGACGACAGTTCTTCTTGTGCATCCAAGCAGTATTGGCTGCTTTAACAATGAGTCCAATCAGCTTAACCGCATCTAAACCAGTCAGCTGAGCTACTGACGCTATCTCCCCAAGACCATCCCATGAATGTGACATTTTCCTTCTTCGATCAAACAACAGTTCCTGATTCATCATCATCATCACTTGCGTTAAAAGCAGCTCTTAACCAATTCCAAGATCCAAAAAACATGGAATTATCAGAGTTTTTTTGCGAAATTTTACCTTTACTGAGCTTGGAAATTACCGGAAGCAGAGAGTTGGATCCAAAAAAATTTATAACGCCGACATTGCTGTTAGGGATCGAGCACGAGTCCAGTAATAAGAGGGGAACAGTTGCTTCGACTGCGACAACAAAGAGAAAAAGGAAAAGTCCATAAGAGAAGAAGATACCAATCAAAGAGATTCTCAAGGAGGTCCTTAGGCTTTTTCTACGTCAAAGATCTTCAAAGTTCAAACACCAAAAATAAAAAATATATAAAATCCCTAAAAGATGATTTTATCTTTGAAGACTTGAAGCTGACGAAAGCGAAAGAGTAAAAAATCCAAAGACCAAAAAAAGTAAAAGAAGCGCAAAAAGAGGGAAGACTATGAACAGTTTGTTTATTAACCTCCGCCGAGTAAAACAAATTCGCCGGCGAGAAACTCCTCCGCCAGAGTCGAGTCAAATGGAAAAAAAAAAAAAAAAAAAAAAAAAAAAAAAGCTTCATAAGCGAGGAAGAANGGAAACAAAAATCGGAATGCTCACATGATGGATGGCATTGAAGGAAGGCAACAGTTATACTTTTTCTCTTTCACGGATTTCTAAGTATAAATAAACAAAGACTAAATATTTTATTAAAAGAAGAAAGATGAATAACACTACTGAAGTCTGGGAATTACCAAAAAAAAAGTTTCCAGGAAAATGCAAAATCACCTGGAAGTTTGTTTCTTGGTCGTCGTCTTCGAATGAGCTCTGCTGCAAGCGATGAAGAGAGTTTTAAAAGCGAGAGGCAGAGATGATGAGCAGTTTCGTATTTTTTGAGAAGACGGTTTGTTTTTGTCGATTTATGTTGCTTTCCCCACACCTTCACTTGCCACTCGTCGGAGCTCAAGATCCCCCCCCACACATCCTCCTTCATCTTTTTACCCATAGGCCCTGCCCAACTCTCTCTATTTACCATTATGCCCTCAGTTACTTTAAAACTAATAAAAATCATTAACCATACTCTATTTAATCCTAGCTTAAATGTGTTTTGTTACACGTTGATTGTACGTGACACAGTTGTAAACTAGTACTAATACTTTGTGTAGTGTGTACTGTAGAGTGTAGACTATGATACCTTAACAAGGTCACGGAGTTTGAGATTTAGACTAATACTATAAGTAAGTACCTTAATAAGATGTCGGAATGTGAGATTATGAAACACCGTTGGAAATATATATTTATTACTTTCCGGTTAAGTTTTGTCTTACAGCAAATGTAAATGTGACTTTTTTGTTGTCGGCATAAAAAAAAATGACTTGGTATGAAACGAATAATGTAAATTCTTCTTCGTTATACTTATTAGGCTACACAACGACGTCGATCGAACTTTTTTTATTGTTTTGTTTTACGTATTGAATGTATATGAAGCTATGAACAATTCCAACGACTAAAATCTAAAATGTAGAAACATATTTTTTTAATATATCCGTATGGGTGTGGCCACTGAGAAAACGAAACTCCTGATAGGAAAAATCTGGCAGGTGGCATATCAAACTTTTTAGCCAGCAATCTTAGAACTTTAGCTAGCGTAGCGTTGATAGTTCGTATCAACATTTGGATTGAGTCCACTTTGTTCCATAATGAGAGACTCTAGTGGACCGCTTACTTATGATATCGTGTTAGTATAAGACATTTTGTAAAATAATACGCATATATAGTATGAAAATAATGCGTGTTTATAATGCAATAAAAGTGAGATATGATGGCTTGAAATTGATTTGTCTTTGAATTGCAGACTCACTGTAATGATAATGGTTAAAGATAGGAAGGGTAATCCATCACAAACAAATTAATTCACCTTTTAGTCTCTTTTTCGGTTGGAATTGATTTGTCTTTGAATTGCAGTTATGGTAATTATGTCTTTTTAGTATTCGACATAGACTTTAGTTTAATTTAGTTCTCCCCGATCTTGCTGCACGTGTATCACCATGATTGTTTTCTATACAGCTGGCGAAACGGACGGTAAACTAATAATCGAGTATACAGATTTTTTCATAAGGATCATTTTTCGGTATGTGGGATCTAGAGAGATTTTGGCACGTATATATCATGCATGTGTGGGAAGGGTGGACATTGGTGGGGGTGGTGGTGGTCCTTGGTGGAGTATGACTGCTTCGCCCTCTATCTTTTCTTGAGAGAGTGCCTATATGTATATTACTGATTTTAGCATTATAATAGTAGTTTCCCTATAAATGTTACTTATTACAGTTTATCCATAACAAATACAATGACCAAAAATGTTGATTTATTTATATAAGTAGCTAGCTTGTAAATGTACATTTGATTATTCTTTTTTTAATCACTCACACATTACACTAAAAATGAAAAATTAAATTCCAATATGCTAATCAAGACTGACCAATGACGGAAAAAGTAGTAATCGTATAGTTTCTATTAATCTCCATTGTCTTGTGATAATCCAGTTAAATATTGAGGATATACATTTAAAAAGTGTATTGTTTTATAAAGTCGTTCCTTTACCGGGTAATACATGCACTAAAGTTTATGTCAACTACCCATTTGCACTATTGGTTAATTGTTTAGTGCTATAGTGCGTTTTACAAGAGCATTTAAGTTAATATTTTAAAACTGTTAAAGAGGTCTATGCAAATTATAGTTGTTAAATGTACCTAATCATGAGAAAGAATACCTTAAGAAGTTCAAATTTATGATATCTATACACATTAACTTTGTCTGACGACGATATACTTGTTTAAATGCAATAAAGATGTGTGAATATTTCACTTGCACAGTTGCACGCCTATGAAATGTTGTTGGTATCTCGAATGTGTTTTACACAGCTGACGAATTTTTTGTAAGCAAAAAATTCAACGAACCTCATTTATATTTATACAACATGTCATAGTTTAGTTGTAAAAGTAAAGAAAAGGCACGACGTCTTGTTATTGGAGGTAATAAAGATAGACAAACTGTTGTTTTAGTTGTTAGGTGAATTGTCTCCATGTGATTTTAGTTGGGAATAATCGTGCATCTTACTTTAAAGTTATGCTACTATATTAAATAAATGAGTCTCGAAATGTCCTTATCTGTAACAATAAATGGGACAGCTAAATTTTCCATACGCACTTAAAAAAAAAAAAAACAATACAAAATCACCACTAAACAAAAGTATTTATACAGTACTTAAAACTGATTTTTTTGGGTTATATTAGTGAAAATGATCATCGAATGTCTAACACTTTGTCGGAATTTTATTAATCTAATGATATTAACGAAAGATAGTACCCATCAAAATCTGCGTTGTTTCTGACCAGATAAAATAAATTATTAAACTATACGCATCAACACACTTTTGTAGTTTGCTTGCACCAAGGACTTTAGGAACAAACTCTTAATACATAGAGGTTCATTCTAACATAGTTCTTGTTAGTCAGACGAACTCAATAGAAATACGACATGGGTTTACTCTGGTTAGTATGATTATAATAAAACAGTACTCACAGGTTAAAGCTTAGCGAGATGAATTATACGTTCGACTGATTAGTACACCAATGGTTAATTCAAATCGAACTATTCCGATTAATTTACATTATCAACATATTGTATGTGTTTTAATAACTTTATTCAGCTATTTACAACTAGTATATATATATATAAAAACTTATATATTAAGTACTACAATATAAACATATAATAAAAAAAAAAAATCATGTGCTAATCAACTAACCTGTAACATAGAGTAGCTTTATAAACCCTTTTCATGGTATAGACTAAAAGTTTATCGCATACTAATATAGGGATTATATTTATACCAATCAGGAAAACCCGTGAATTAACAATTAAAACTTTTTGGTATGTAGCAGGTATAAATAATGAGTTCAGGTTCTGGTTTGTGTTACAAATGGATTCCAAAAAAAATGAAAAAAAAACTCACCAATATATAAATGGGCTGAACTAACTAATTGATTAGTAAGCCCATAATATTTGTACATAAATAAGGTCTGGCCCAAATCAAAAGAGACATTTCCCAAGACAACTGTAGCCTCCGTCGTCTACCAGACCAAAAATACCCCTCACGTGAAGCAAATAACAACAACAATAAAGGGAATTAATAAAGAACACGAGTGATATATCGTATTGTGATTTAATGAAAAGCTATTAAGTTAAAGTTTCCCAAAATTTTGAATGTATTCACTCAATAGTCAATACGTTACTACTACGCTAAGTAAAATACATATACTGTACTAGGCAAAAAAAAAAAAACACACAAGAGGAGGCACACTCGTAATTAATAACAACGCGTGATAGGGATTAATACAATTTTGTCCTTTGATAAACATTAAATTTAATCATGCTAAATTACTCCAACAATGGACCCGCACTTTAATACTATCTCCCATATTGTAAAAGTCCTAACCTACCCCTTTTCCCAAAAAGCGTTACAACCACAAGAATAAGGACAAAAGCGTCATTACAATAAAGCAAAGTTATTAAAAAAAAAAAAAGGTCGAACTCGAATCTAATATCTAATCTGAGAACGCGCAATCTCCGCCGTCAAATTTGGTAAGAGCTAGTGAAAAAAGGTCCCACGTCAGCGATAATCTAGGGTTTAACCACTCGTAACGTACCACGTATGTTACGCAGAGCTTTGGTAATTGTAGTGTAGTAGTTGTGTTTTTAGCAAAATTCGTTTTGGCGGGCGTCATTAATAAATTCAAAATCATATCCCCAAATATTAAAAAAAAAATCAAAAAATCAAAAAAATCAAAACCCTAGCGCCTCTCTCTCTCTCTCTCTCTCTCTCTCTCTCTCTCATTCTCAAATCGCTTCCCTCGCTTATCGCCATTTTCTCCCTCCATTTTCGCTGTCTCGATTTCGAGCTTCCTCTCTCCCCTCCTCAAATTCGTGTTCCGTTTCGATTTCTCATATACCCGAAGCTGAATGCTTTATTCCAAGAAGAATGAGAGGTCTCTGTTAATTTAGGTATTTCCCTTTTTTCCCCTTTCCAATTTCTAGATTCGTTTCATCCTTTTGCTAGATTTGTTTCTCTTTATCCAATTTAAATTGGTTTGAATTGATTAGTTCAAGTCTGGATTGATTGATTGATTTTTGTTTTTTCAATTAGTTGTTGTGTAGGTAACTTAATCTTGTTGTAGCTGTAACTGTTGTTATATATGGGGAAGGTATCTCCAAAGGACTTGGATTCTAAAACCTCAGTGAGGAAAAAGAAGTTGAAAGGTTCAACTAACAAATATTTAAAGCCAGGGGCTTTAGTTCACCTTTGTTACAGTAAAGCCTCTGCTGTTAAGTCTTGTCACGATTTGGGCAAGAAACGTGTTCCTGTTTTTGATACAACTACTAAGCATGCAAGGACCAACAACAACAACAAATTGGCTGTTGAACATTTGGGTTCTCCCAAAAGCCCTCTCATTTCGTCACCTGTCAATGTTGTTAAGCGGAGTGCTGTGGTTAGGCCAATGAAGTTTGATGATATACAGGTGGAGAGTAAGAAGAGCCCTCTAATGTTATCATCTCCTATGGGTATTGTTATGCAAAACACTTTGTTGAGGACACCTAAAACTCCTCAAGCTGATCCTTGCAACTCAGATTCTCTTCTTGAATCTCTCCCCATGGATTTACTGGTAAGTTTATTTTCCACTTCACAGTTTCTGTTTAGTAGTCTAGTTCTTGAAATGTTCACACTTTCTATATCTTCCAGGTTAAGATAGTTTGCCATCTGCACCATGACCAGCTGAAGGCAGTTTTCCATGTTTCTCAGAGAATAAGAAAGGCTGTATGTTCTTTTCCTTGTTTATTTCTTTAGTTTGCATCCACGAAAGCTTCATCTTTGTTTGCTATTTTACTTCTTGGGTATAAATCTGTTTTGATTTTTCTTATTGAAACAGACCATGCTTGCAAGGCAATACCATTTCAATTATACAACACCAGACCGCTCAAGACAGGAGATGTTGAGTGTCATGACCCCTATGCCAATAAATCGTTGGCCATTTCGTAGGTACATGTTTTGCTTTGATTTTTCACCATTTCGAAAAGAGCATCAAACACCTTGTTTGGCTCTTAACAAAACTTCTCATTGATGTAAAAACAGCATTGGAGATGTGAACCCGAGAATGGTGTCAAGCCCACATACCCCAAAAGCACCAAAACATGCTCCTCGACCACCTCTTCGAACCAAACTCTCAGAGATGAAGCAAATCACTGCTGTTCTTTTCCAAGACCAAGCAACATTTCCTTCAAGATGCATAGTTCCTTCTGTTCTCCAAAGGCCGAGTTTGTTCAAACCAATGGCTCCAAAGCACCCTCGAGTGCTCTTCTATGAGGATGAATTATGTCAAGCTGTTGCTCAAAACAACCTTACCTGATTACACTTGCTTGCTGCAATAATCAGACCCTTCACATGGCTTTCCCCTCTCTGTTCATATTATTAGGGTTGTCTTCATTGCATTATTGATCATTGCTCTTGATGATCATTCTTCACCTATATAGTAGTAAGAAGCATGCAAGTTTTGTAGCAGTGCTAGTTCTGGGTTATATTAGGCTTACATGGCAATCTCGTAGTATCTATCTATCATTTAAGGTTTTAAAGTTTCTAGTCTTTTGAGTTTGTCATCATAATCAGCTTGTGTCTTTTGGTTTGGTCAGTTGAGTCATGTGTATATATTTTCTGCATCTATCTGGACCAGTGGCTTTTTTTTATATATTATAAAATTTATTGCTTTTTGCTACTGGCTCTCAAGTTTTCCAATACACGGACAGTACCAAAACAGAAGTCAATAAAATCGACTGAACTGAAATATCAAATTTAGTGTATCTTTAACCTGGTATCACTGTATCAGGCTACTTCATAAAGCAGCCGATGATATTATTTGGGCCAATGGTCTTATTGGGCTTGAAGCTTATGCCAAACCAAAGCGTGTAAGTCTCATATGACGCGTGTTAACTTGCAATCCCTGTTGCCAAACAAGACTTTTTTACATTTGGGCTATAAATAAAGGTGGTATGGCTTCATAACAAACACTTTTTATTATTTTCATCGGAGAGCTTCGAAGGGTTAGAGAGATCTCGCGGCTCCTTCGTTCTTCTCCGCTTCAACTCTATACCTACGATTCTTGGCTTTTGTATCCACTGTAACTTCGTTGATTTGATTTTGGCGCGTTATTAGAAACCATTCTTAAACCCAAACTTTGTTGATTGGTCTCTCGCGATCGATCTAGGGTTTCGCGAGATCTGAGATTTCATCTTTTCCGATTCACCTCCGCAATCCAATTTTTTTGCTATTGCTTGGATTTGTGAGTAATCGTTTGTTAAAAGATGTCTCGGTGTTTCCCATTCCCTCCACCTGGTTATGTACTGAACGGAATCCGCGATGAGGCTATGATCGTATCGATCAAGGTTTGTTTGAGCATTTTAAATCTCTTGGTATTGGTTTCTAATTCATGAGATTTCGAATGCTCAGCTTCCTTGAGTTACTTAATTTGTTAGGGTTTGTTAAATTGATGCAAATTTGTCGGCTTGAAAAGAGATGATGGAGATAGAGAGGGATTGAGATTTTTTTTTTTTCCAATTGAAAAAAGATTATCTTAAGTTGGTACTGAATCAAAAGCACTGATACGAATCAATGTCGCCTTTTTAATCGGTTTAGTAACATTGTTTACTACTCTAACCAAAATGTTTACGAGTCCCTTTTTATAAATGGTTACGCAATGTGGACTTTAAGGGTTGTTGTTCTATCTGAGGGCTTTGTTTCTGATTTTTATGGAATTTGGCAACTTCTGTGAACTGATGATCAATGTTACTACTTTTGCTATGGCAAGTTCTGTGAACTGATCAATGTTACTACTTTTGTTAATATATTCAGGGGGCAGAAGAGAAAGCTAAGAAAGAACAACGGAGAAAGGATAAAAAGAGAGATAAAAAGGAGAAGAAGGATAAAAAAGATAAGAAGGAGAAGGAGAAGAAGAGGAAGGACAGAGATGGAAAGGAAGGTGAAAGCGAAAAGCACAGTCATAAGAGACGGCGTACAGAAGAAGGTGCCAAAGTTGATCTTTTTCGCAAACTTAAAGAAAGCGAGATCAACTGTTTGGAGAAGAGCAGTCTTACTGTAGAACGTGAGCTGCTTCAGTCGACGTCCCAAAACTCTTGTGATAGCACTCTTAACAGCAATGAGATACTACAGCCTCTCGATGGTGGTAGACATAACAATGACTCGAAGCAGCAGCCTCTCGATGGTGGTAGACATAATAACAATGACTCTGGTGAGTTTGTTTGTGTTTCTTCCTCCTTCCCCGGGGGAGGATCTTGTATTCTTGTTGGGTCTAATTTCCTTTTCAGGACATTGATGACATTCTTTCTTCAAAATTTGTTGATATGAATTTGAAGAAAGCATCATTCGGATCCGTTTGCCTATCAGAAGGCAGAAAGATCCCGACGTGATGACGACCAACAAAGATCAAGATACACCGTGTTCTTCCCGGGGAATAAAGTTAGAGTCGTCCCAGCTTGCTGCTAGTAGAGAGCCGGTTAATCATCAACATCCTTGTTCCACTTCTGCACCAGAACACGCTTCAAAGCCACGAGAAGAGAAAAGTAAAGATCCCGTTTTAAAAGGGAAACACCACGGTAAAGAGAAGAAGAAGGCCGAAACTTATCAACTTACTAGAAGCCGATGCAGTTGCCCTCCATCCGTGGTGTCGCAGTTCTTGAATGTAGTTGAGAATTGGGTTCCTAACACGATCGAGACAAGAGTAGACCTCATTAACTCGGAAGATGAAGAATGTTGGTGGTCCATGAAGAAGCCAAGTATCCCCACTGAAAGATGCATACAACTTGACAGAAACAATGAGATCACTCAAGTAGGCAATTCAATGGGGTGGCCATGTGCTCGCCTTTTACCAGAAGCTGATGTCTATGCCTTACCTTACACTGTCCCGTTTTGATAACATCAGACAGCATGAAGTTTTTAACAATGAACCTGGTCGAGTCATCCATGTACCGGACCAGACAATTTTTTTGGTTTAGCCTTAAAATTCCAAGGTTGTATAAGAGAACACACTGTTTGTTATTCTTTGCGGTTGGTAACCAATATAGTAATATCAGTATTCCGGTCTCTATATCTCTCTTTGCTCTTGCAACAATAGAATGAGAAATTGAGATTCCCTCGAGATGGAAGTTTCATGTGGAGTGTGGATCAACACCATTACAATTGATAAGAACTTTGTTAAAAATGACTAACAAACATTAGCCCTCTCGGCTATTAGTTAAAAAAGAAGTTGAATTAACCCCACAATTCGTTTGTCAAGGAACTACAAATGAATACGGAAAACAACAAGAAAAATTGAAAAAGCAATACTTAAACCACCCCCTGTAATCGACATCTGAAAAAGCTTCTTGACTTCGATGAGAGAGCTACTACAAAATGGAGCAGGCCTTCTGTGCTTTGTTCTTCTTTTTCTTTGTCTTTGGAGGTTGAAGGACCACTCTGATCGCTGCATCGAACACGCCCTTTACATTCTGCAGTTATATAGTCACATTGTTGTCATCAAAAAGATGAATCCAACATTGAAAAATTGATTCATGAGATGCATTTTGATCTTTTTTACCTCTTGTGATTTTGAGCTGCACTCGATATAAGCAGGCGCTCCAATTAGCTTCTTCAGCTCCTCTCCCTTCAATGCAGTGGGGGCAAAATGATGAGCAGCTTTTGGTAAAATTGATAAAAGAGCGCTGAGGAAATAAAAGTATTACCTGAACAGTGGTAATAGGGACAGCACCAGGATGGTCGATAAAGAACTGTTTGTCATCTCGAAGATCTGACACGAACCAAAGTTAGATAAACAAAAAAAGGGCAAGATCATAGATTCAGATGCAGCAAAGGATCATGAGTTAGAACCAAACATTTCACTAAAGATCTTGCAAATGCCTTTTATACACTTGCTATAAATCAGTTATTTCGGTGGAGGATGCTTAAAGGCGTGCGATTGCTTCTTGAAATGAAGGTTATTGAAAAACATCACAAGAAGGTTATGATTATAGCATATGGTTGCTTATCAAAAGAAGTAGAAGATAAAAGAAGAAACCTGTTGAGCAAAGATATTCTAGCCACGGTTTCACCTAATGAATATACATAATGAACATGTAGAAGCTTGAACCACAACCAAGAAAATGTGAAGTTATATGTCCTCTAATGTCATCATATATAATATATCAGAGCAGCCAA
Source organism: Camelina sativa (assembly GCF_000633955.1). Lineage (NCBI taxonomy): Eukaryota > Viridiplantae > Streptophyta > Magnoliopsida > Brassicales > Brassicaceae > Camelina > Camelina sativa. The sequence goes on along the minus strand of NC_025696.1, from coordinate 2,152,149 downwards.
TTAATAAATAAAAAAGTGAAAACCAAGATAAGGCTGTGTAGGCAAAAATGCATAAAAGGAAATGTCAGGAGGAACGAACCTAGTTTGGTTCCAACGAGGACGATTGGAACACCAGGAGCATAGTGCTTCAACTCTGGGATCCACTGTAAAATAGGAAGAAAGAAAAAGATGAAGCAACAAAATTATAACACCAAAAGAAAAAGAAGAAGATTTCGAAACGAACCTTCTTGGAAACATTCTCATAACTAGCCTTACTAATGAGGGAGAAGGCAAGAATGAAAACATCAGCACCACGGTAACTCAAAGGTCTTAATCTGTTATAGTCCTCCTGCCCTGTTATCATATCATAAAAGAACAAAACTTTTTAAAGAGTCCCTCTCTGACTGATTTATCAAACGAACACAAAAAGCAACCACATTTATTAAAAAAACCTGCAGTATCCCACAATCCGAGATTGACAGTGGCACCATTAACAACCACATTGGCACTGAAGTTATCGAACACAGTCGGAACGTAATCCTGTGTCCAATTTTTAACAAGAATGTGGTGTAATGTATATATATAAATGGATGAATCAAGAAAAAAGAAAACAAAATTGACAATGATGAAACAAACAAATGGGAAAAGAAGTACCGTGGGGAAGGTGTTGCTGGTATAAGAAATCAGCAAACAGGTTTTACCAACAGCGCCATCACCAACGGTGACGCACTTTATGAACCTTGATGCGCTCATTGTCTCCACCTTTTCTTCTTCTTCTTCTTCTTCTTCTTCAGAAACTTAACAACACACACCCAGACCGGAGCACAAAAACGTTTTGATGATGATGACACACACACACAGACAATTACAAAAGTTTTTTTTTATAAAAAGAATCGAACCTCAGATCTAAGAAAACACCTGAGGAACCAAGAAAAACCCACAATGTGAAGCTAATAATTCCTCCACCATTACCCTTTTCAATTCACCATCTCAAGAAAAAAGAAAAAAAAAACCATACAAACAAATTCTAAGGAGAAATGTCAGAGAGGGTGATCAAGAATCAAAGGAAGGAAGGAGAAAGATGATGATTGAATTAAACAAAACAAAACAAAACAAAAAAAAGAAGGAACGTGTAGACAATGAATTGGATGTAAGAGGACTAGAGAGAGAGACAAGTAGAGAAAAGTGATCGGCCGGAAATAATTGCCATTGAAGCGTTCGTTCCGCTCTTTTGTGGATTAATCTCCGCCATTCAACCTTCCCCCGATTGTTTTGGTAACTTTTTTTTTTTACTTTTTACTTCTTCTCCTGTTTCTTTTTTAATAAAAAATTTAATTTACTTTTTTTTTTTCTGTTTTATTTTATTGTAGCAAAATTCAATTTCCAATTTAATATTTTTTCTAAATTTTTCTTGTTATTATGCATATAAATTTGTTAATTTTTGTGTTAGTTTTTTTGTTTTTGCATACAACAGTCTTTGCTGTCAATGATCTTCATTATTTTTTTTATTGTTTTCCTATTTTTTTTATTTAATCGCGTTTTCTAACCAGTAACAAATCAATTCAATAATTTCAAACATTCTCAATAATATCAAATACAGTTAAACCTCTATAAATTAATAATAATGTTGGAACCAAGATATTTTATTAATTATTAATTATTAATTATTAATTTATAGATATATTTTTAATAGTTTTAATTTTTAAAAGGGGCATTCTCAAAAATGCCCCTTTTTCCATATCTCTTTTTAAAAATACCCCTTCATGTTAACCATTTTTAAAACTACCCCTCTTTATATACAAAATGACCAAATTACCCTTTTTGAGTGACAGCAAGAATGTACAGTCATCAAAATCGAAAATATTTTCCCGCCAAAAAAAGTTCCCGCAAAATTTTTTTTCCCGCCAAAATTGAAAAATTTTCCCGCCAAAAATATTGAAATTTATACCTTTTAAAAACCTTGTAAATGCTTTTAAAAAACTTTTAAAAGCGTTTACAAGGTTTTTAAAAGGTTTTTAAACACATTGTAAACGCTTTTAAAAACCTTGTAAATGCTTTTAAAAAGCTTGTAAATGCTTTAAAAGGTTTTTAAACACCTTGTAAACGCTTTTAAAAACTTTTTAAAAGCATTTAAAAGGTGTTTAAAAACCTTTTAAAAATTTTATAAAAACTTTTACAAGGTTTTTAAAAACATTGTAAAAGGGTTTAGAAGGTGTTTAAAAACCTTTTAAAAATCCTTTTAAAAACCATTTGAAAACCTTTTAAAAACCTTTTAAAAACCTTTTAAAACCTTTTAAAAACCTTTTAAAAATCTTGTAAAAGCGTTTACAAGTTGTTTAAAAAACCTTTTAAAACTCTTTAAAAAATCTTGTAAAAGCCTTTACAAGGTGTTTATAAGGCTTTTATAAGGTAGAAACCTTATAAAACCTTTTAAAAACCTTGTAAATTTTTTTTGGCGGGAAAATTTTTTTTTTCAAAATTTTTTATCAAAAGTTTTTTGACAAAAAAATTTTTGGCGGGAAAATATGTCGGAAATTTTTTGGCGGGAAAATTTTGTTTTTCTTTTTATTGAATAAAATAATTTTCATCTAAGGGTAAAATGGTCATTAAAAATTAAAAGATGGCATAAATAAAAATGGCCAGAAAAGAGGGTATTTTTGAAAAGGGGTATATCAAAAGGGGCATTTTTAACAAATTCTCTTTTTAAAATTATGAATTGATACAATTTTAGCAAAATAAAATTATACTTACAGATTTTGTAAATTGTATTGTATTGGAATTGAATTTGTAATATATAGAAAACATTATTAACAATAAATTACAAATACAATAGACAAATTTACTTATATACATAACATACATAAATTCAATTTTATGAATAATAATATTAATTATTGTATTTTAGTAGTCAATCAAACTATCAAAATGTGAATGATGAATATCTAGAACTTGAAAACTTAAAAGAAATTAGCTATTTTTATGACATGTTACCAAATATTTTATATCATTATGGTTTGAAAATACAACATAACAATTGTTTTATAGATATGAGATTTAGGAGAAACATACATTATTATATATATATATATATAGAAATTTACATGATTATTAATTTATAATATTATTATGACCATATTTTACATAGAGATCTTAAAAAATTATTATCTTATCGAATTTTGTTATTTTTTACACTGGCCCAACTTGGGAGTAGCAAAATTTATTAATTTATAGTGTTTATTAATTTATAGATTATTAATTTATTGTGAGGTTTTACTGTATACAATTTGCCAAAGTATAGAAACCCCCCTTCACAACGGTTGAACTGAATCTCAAGGAACCAAAACACTTCTCTCATGGATCAGAATGTTTGTCATATCGTATCTTGTTCAATAATTAAAACAATGTCTTAAGCTTATCTGATTTTATTGTATTTTAATACTTAATACAACGATAACCAAATCATTTAAATCACACTAATCTCCAAGAACCAAGCTCGGTTGTTTAGTTGTAGGTAGAATCTTATTCGGATACAGGCATATAGCTATGCATGCCCCCTGATCCGAGCTGTGAAGGATAAAGCTAATACTTGCATAAATGATAAACTGAATATATGCCAAGATTAGCAAAAGGGTTTCTCCCAAAACTATAACTAATACTTTGCTTTCTCCAGATGACAAAACATACTTCTCCCTACCTATAAGACTCTTCTTCTATCTTCTTTATATATCCATCCTTCTGATACCTTTTTCTTCAAAATTTTATTCATTCATCGATTGAGTTACTTTTGCTTTGCTCTTTCAAACTCTTGACAATGGCAGTGAACGTTGATGCAGATTACCTCAAAGAAATAGAAAAGGCTCGTAGAGACCTTCGAGCTCTCATCTCTTCCAAAAACTGTGCTCCCATTATGCTCCGTCTTGCGTAAGAGATCTTCCCTTTCTCCGTTTCTCTTTCTTATCTATATGTTTTCTAAATGCAAATTCTTGTATGCGTATAGATGGCATGATGCAGGAACCTATGATGCCAAAAAGAAAACCGGAGGTCCCAATGGATCAATCAGGTTCAAGGAAGAGCTAAACCGCTCGCACAACAAAGGTTTGGAGAAAGCAGTCGCCTTCTGCGGTGAGTTTATGATAAAAAGAAATCTTTAATCCATCACTACTCTACAGAACCTGGCCAATAAAACGGTTGCTGTTTCCTTTTTGTGATTTCAGAGGAAGTAAAGGTTAAGCACCCGCGAGTCTCTTACGCAGACCTTTATCAGGTAAACATTGGCATATATCATCTCGAAGCCATTAAACCCATTAAAACTATCTTCCCCTTTGATGGTTAGCTTGACAGATTCTTGATTTCATTTCAGCTCGCTGGAGTAGTTGCAGTTGAGGTTACTGGTGGCCCTGCAATCCCATTTACTCCAGGCCGTAAGGTAGTTACTCTTACCGCTATATGGTATGCGATAAACCATAGTTGCTAAGTGAGTAACGTTTACTAACTTTGAGAAATATGATATCAGGATGCTGATTCCCCAGACGACGGAGAACTTCCAAATCCAAATGAAGGTTACTCCCGCAGCTTTGTAGCTCTTGCAACAAACTTCTATTTCACAAACTGACTAAACCCTCCTTCTGGTATATTGCAGAAGCCTCACATTTAAGAACTGTCTTCTCTCGTATGGGTCTATCTGATAGAGACATTGTAGCTCTCTCTGGAGGCCACACTTTGGTACTAATTACTAACTCTCCATTTAAATATTCGCTGGTCACTAAACATGCTCCAATGAACCAACTTGGTAGCTGCTTTTTTATATAGGGGCGTGCACATAAGGAGAGATCCGATTTTGAAGGTCCTTGGACACAAGAACCTCTCAAGTTTGATAACTCATATTTCGTGTAAGCCAACATTAAAATCACACGCTTAAAGCAAGAGAGAGTGAGAGTTCTGAAACTTACATTTTTTGCTGATTGGTTTTGCAGAGAGCTTCTAAAAGGGGAGACTCCAGGACTGCTACAACTGAAAACCGACAGGGCTCTACTTCATGACCCCAAGTTCCACTCTTTTGTTAAGCTGTATGCAAAGGTAACTAGATTTTACTACGATTATAAGAAACTTTTAGTTTGGATGATTTTCTGGTATCAACATAAGAAAAAATTGTATTATGATGTGTAGGACGAGGATATGTTCTTCAAAGCCTATGCAATTTCTCACAAGAAACTTTCGGAACTAGGATTTAGTCCGCCAAGAAAATTTGCTCCAGCAGTAACGCAGCAGACGCTTGGAATCGCTGTTGCTGCAGCTGTGGTGATCTTTACCATATGCTACGAAGCAAGCAGAAGAGGCAAGTGAGGAGGTTTCACAGATGCAAGAAAGAAAAATTTACAAATATTAATTGAATGTTTGCAATAAATGCAATAAACAGAAAGATTCATGCGATGTTACCTTCATGCTCCTTTCAACCTTCAGTGCTTTGGTATTGCCCCAAACAACATTCATACAGCCTTCTAACATTCGTAAGTAATCCAATAAACAGAAAATTTACAAAGCAGTATGTGAACTCCCTCTCACATGGCTCTCTCACAAAGAGTGACCACTTTTACCAAATTAAAGAAACAAAGTTCAACTGAGAAACGAGTTATCTGAATGAGAAGATAAAGTTTCTATAGGAAGAGCCAGGAGTGACAATAGCTGATTAGGTGCAATAACCCTCCAACTTTCGATGACTCATAATCTGAGTCAAGAAAACAATGTTCTGTCCTCCGGAATAAGATAGAAATCGACCATAGAAATACTATATTCACGAAATGGGAGATATCGAGGTACGGCTAAAGAGATTATATGAACAGATCATTATTTCGAAGTAGTATCATAGCATTTATCTTTCAGAACCACACATCCGAGAGAATACAGCATTCACACTATCAAGGGCAACATCAAAAGTTAAAACTTGGTAAGTAAGGTTTCTCGGAGACAGATGCTTAAGTCTGTAATCCACTAGCATCTATCTTTATAATATGAGACCCCAACAATAAAAAACAAAAAGTAAAATCAAAGTGCCCTGAAACTATCAGTTTTATCAAGCCTGGCAGTACCAGAGCTTGATGATTCTCCAACTGGATCAGGAGAAGTAGCTGCTCTAGAAGATTCTCTTTTTTTCAGAGAAGTAGGCAATCCGGAGATCTCCTATAAAAAAAGTTAGCATGAGTCATCAATCTTATAAAGTGTTCAGTCATACTCAAATCACTACTAAAAAAACTAAAAACGGGTGAAAACAATTCAATAACTACTAATACCTTCATCAAATGCAACCTCATGTCAGTAGGACGAGTCTGGTTTCCGATGCAGGCCATAGCAAACTTGGAATAACTAAACAATACATCAGCTGCAGCTTGCTTCTTCTCATCCACCTATATATAAAGCTCAAAACTTTTCAGTGATAACTAAACAAGAACAACCCAAAAAGAAAGTCAGGAACTTTGGACTCATCTAAAAAGACTAATCATGATTCACTAATTAATCCTAAAGATCAAATATTACAATAAATCGTTTTTTTGTTGTTCCTCATCAAAAGTGAAGAAACAATAGTTTGAATACTAAATCCGTAAACGTAAACAATGAATCAAATTCTGGCAGAAGCCGCAACCTCGTAATCTTCTTTCATGGCGGAGAAGAGGGTTCCTCTGTTTGGGCGTTCCTGATCTTCCCCTGAGCCTTCTTTACAGGACAGCTACAATAAAGTGACCTTCTTCGCTAATTTCAATTTGGTCCGACCAACGATTCAGGTTTTAATTTCTCTTTACTTCTTCTGGGGACGAAGCCATGATGAATTATGTATGTACCCAACTGTTTTGCTTACCATAAAACGACGTGTAGTTTATTCCAGTTCCATAAAACCGGCAAAGCATGTGACATCATCAAATAGTACAGTTTGTTTGTCCGGTCCGATCATGTTTTCAGTGAAAGTTTATAATTTTTTGGTTTCTGGATTGATTTTTCTCTTAAACCGGAACAATCAGTATGCAAACCGATATTCTTCTGCAACAAACATTTCAGAACATTATTAATCCCGGTTTAGAATGGGAAATACGGCATGTTGTATCAAATTGGACCAAAAGCCACATCTTGTCTATTCAAATATTATTATTGGGCCTTACGATGGCATTCAGGCCTCACTTTATCTATCTTAAAACTACTTGTTACCCGAGCCTGTGTTGTGTTAGGTTTCGGTTTTGCTCCGAACTTTCTCCTAACCTTAAAAAAAAAAAGGAAACTTGTTGAGTCGGTCATTAACAAAACACGTATCATCATCATGAGTAGTGTGGATCCGTTTATAAATATAGACTCGGGACCTCTGCTCTCTCAATCTCAATCACCACCAAACACAGAGAAGAACAAAAAAAACAAAGAGGCACGAATGAGAGAAAGATGTAGTTTTACCGTTTCTCTGCTTCGGTGATAGGAAGATGATGAATTGATGATGATGCTTTGATTCTTATTTGGATTTAGTTATGTCGGATCATAAGACGGTGAGTGATAGGATGATTCTTATTCAACAAAGACGTAATCCAAGAGGAAGAAGAAGGCATCATATAGGTTCCGGTTCAAGAGAATGAGATTTCTCCGGTGACGTCATAGAATCTTTCGTAACTGTTTGACGAATCCAAAACGATCGTTTACAAGTCTAGCAGAGAGATCATCACGTATTGACCGAAGAGAGATCGGTGACACTCGACGACAGACAGACAGAGGAAGTGGATGGATCGATCGGAGGAGAGGAGCAAGAGTAGCTTTTTGGACTGGATTCTCAACTTCAAGCCCATTAAGCAATAGGTTTTCCAGCACGCCAAAATACTCACAAGCCCATTAAGAATTAAGGTCTATTCTCTATCAAATCTTTTTCTTTTTTTATGCAAGTTTTTTTTTGGTTTTTTTATGTTAAATTAATAAGATGATGTGATTACTAACAGGATTTTGGATCCAGTCTTAGATCATTAGAGATTCCATAAATCTAACTTGTTTTCACATCATTATATATATTTAGCATTCAAAGTTTTAATTTTGTTTTTTAGGATAGTTTTTTTTTCTTTCATTCTTTTTGGATTTTTGGTTTGTTTTTTGTTTTGTTTTGTTTTTGTTTTTTAATGCTAAATTTACAAAATGATGTGATTACTAACCGGATTTTGAATCTAGTCTTTGATGGTTAGAGATTCCATAAATCTAATTTGTTTTTCAATCATTTTGTACATTTAGCATTCAAGGTTTCAATCATTTTGAATCTAGTCTTTGATTTTTTTTTTTTTTTTGAATTTTTAAAAACTTTTGTGGTTTATTTTATTAAGGTTTTGTTTTTGTTTCTCTTTTTTTTTTTTATGTTAAATTTTATAAAATGGTGTGATTACTAATAGGATTTTGATAGTTAGAAATTCTATAAATTCAAATTTGTTTAAAGTTTTAATCCAATTTTTTTTTGTGTTTTTTGCCAGTGTACCTAATATAGGACTCAGTTTCACTACTTGGAACAACTGAGACAATCAAACCATCATAAGGCCCACAACATAGGCAAAACCAATGAATTCACTAAAAATAAAGTACCATAAAACACCAAACTCGCTTTTATGCTATTTTGCGATTATCAATCATATCTATGGCTGCTGCATATAATTCTTATGATTTTTGAAAAATCAAAACACTAAGCAGTTTGCACAAATTGCACCACCAACAACACTGCTAATCTTTTAGAAACCTCTATAGTTTATCCAATGCTTATAATTAATTATGTACCAAGGCAAAATAAGAATGATGTACATACAAACAACACAACATCCATTAGCCTCTACTAAGAACTCTTTTTCCCCTTAATTTTTCCTATAACTACCGTTTTAAGTGCGGTTTTAGCCAGTGATGATGGCTTCATGGCGTTCTTGGGAGTAAGAGCTTGTCTGATCTTAAAAACGGTCCATGCAGTTCCAACAGCATGCCCTGCTGCGCTAAGCCCTTCATTTGTCGCCTGTGCTGTCTTTGCTCCATACCTACAAAATTCATAACATCATCAACCATCCGAACAAATTCAGTTTTTTTTTTTTGTAATCTTTTCTTTCTTGCAATTACTTACTTGTGATCGACGATATCGGTAGTGACAGTGGAAGATGTTTTCATAACGTTCCTTCCAGCTACTTCAACAGCATCACAAACCTTGTCTATAAAAAAACAACATCCAAAATGTCTTATATAAAGAAAAGAAAAAAAACTCCAATAACATACACATAATAATGATCATGAAGAGTTTAATCAACTTACTGAATCCATCAAGTGTAGCAAGAACCATTTCTCCAGGAAGAAGACCAAATAGTTTCTTCCCAGCTTTGCTATTAATCACAGAACTCGAGAAGAATCCAGAAACGTTAACAACACCAGAGAGCACACCATTCGCCACTTTCTCTGTCATTTTCGTCATCTTCTTCACTCTGTTTACATACACATCCAAAGTCATCAGTAACCTCAAAACAAACACGAACACAACATCCCAAAATCTCAAAGAGTGTTGTTACCTTTTGAGATGTTTCAAAGTTGTAGGACTAACTTCTCTCTCTTTCTCTGCTTTAGACAACTTCTTCTTCATGAACTCATTTCCCCACATGAGCCGATCCATCGTGACATCTCCACACCATAAAATCCCTTTTATCAACTGGCCAGAACCAGCAGCGATCATTTTCGACGCAACTCCACTGTAGTCTTCCACATTCGGAGCCAGAGTCGTCCAGTAAGCCGTGCATTGCTTCTGCACCATCCTTTTCCTCTTTCCCTTCAGCTCCTCCGGCGACGTCAACTCCAAACCACCGATCTCTTCCTTCTGTTTCTCCTCCGCCGTGAAACTGCTGTAGTCGGCTAAGATCTTGTCTAGCTGCTCAAGATCTTGACCTTTGGAAGCGATTGTTAATCCGTAGTTCAGCATCTCGTTGTTCTCTGCTTCGTCGGTTGAATGATCCGATGACTTGGATGATTCTTTAACGGGTCGGAGCGAGAAGAAGTAGTGAGACTCGTCGACTTTAACGGCGGGTTCGTCTTTAGTCAACGGCCATTGGATCTCATCACCGATCCGAGCAAAAACCGCGACGGTGATATCTCCCTGAACAAGACGGAGGATCTCGAGATCGCCGCAAGCGAGCTCTACACTGTAGGATTTGTCGATGAGGTGGACAATCGCGCCGTTGATTTTGAGAAGCACTTCCTCCGTCGCGAGAGGAGGAGCTGAAGCAGCATCGGAGACGGTGGGATCCGGGAAGATATTGTCGACGAGATCGTTCACGTCGACTGAAGGATAGAGATTGTTGTTAGGGCAAGAGGAAGAAGAGGAGGAGTTTGGGAGAGGAGCTTTGGTGGTTGAAGCGTCGACGGTTGGGTAAAGCTTGGGAGCAGGTGCAGAGCATTCCATTGTCGCCGCCGGAGTTTGGGAGGAGGAAGACGAAGGGGTAATGAAGAAGTATTAGGCTATTTATAAGAATCTCAAAAAGATTTGGGGCAAAAATAGAAAAAAAAAGTGAAAAAGATTAGTGATTAACTGTTAAGTAAGCTTGCTGTCGGAAAGAGGAAGAAGACGTGGGAGTTGCGTGTTTTTTTGATGTGTAAACCGGGCCGGTCTATTAATTAAACAATTATCCAAAAATTTAAAGATTATAGTTATATCCAAAATTTTATAGATTATAATTAAAATTTATAGATTATAATTATATCCAAAATTTATTTTTGATGACTGTATAATGTATTTTTTTTAATTCTATTTTCCTCTATTTTTAGTATCATATTAAAACAAAAAAAAATATTCAAGTAATCAAGATGTGTAATTTATGATAATTTCATATTAAAACAGACAAAAATAAGTACTTAAGATGTATACTTGACTATGATAAATAAAAATCTGTATGTGTATATGTCTTTTACCTTATAACAACTCTATTTAATTAACAGTAGAACCTTATCTAAACTATCAAGGAAAAAAAACTATCTTTTTTGTATGATAAGATAGATAGTAACATAAAATATATTAAAAAATGACTGGTATTAAAAAATAGTTGGTAATTTAATTGAATGAAGTGGAATTGTGCATTAGAAATCTTCATATTCAGCCACCACTTGTTAATTTCTATCATTATTAATAGAAATACTATGTTATAGAGAATATCTTATTCATCCCATATCACTCCATAAAGTACATTTTTTTGAAAAATAAATCAATATAATTCAAAGTAATTAAACTGTATATTATATAATTAACGATAAGGAAAAAAAATCTATACAGACTAAATAAGATTTGTTCCTAAAGAGATGTCTAAATCTCTAATCACTTTGACAACAATGTGGTTTTGACTTTTGAAGTAATCAGTTGTGTGTCATATTTGTGCCACGTTAAAATTTAAATTACACTTTAGTCCTCAATTAATTATAATTAACACCATGAAAATAACTTCGCTATATGCTTACTGTGCTAATTGATTTGTTGCCAAAAAAAGAAAAGGGTTAAAAATCGTTACGTCTTCTTTGTTTGGCTGCTACACAAATTCCGATTCCGATTCCGGCGGAGGAAGCTATAACGATTCTTCAATGGATCCCACTTCTTCTTCTTCTCTTAGATGGAACATTCTTCGTCAAGCGCTTCTCCGTAGATCTGGTTTGAAAATTCCTCTTCTTTTCTCCTTCTCTCGATTTCACGTCTTGATAAAAAAGCTAATGGATCATCATTATCTCTCAAATTTTTGTTTCTTCAGATTCACAATCTCAAGCTGAGACCAAGCGGATTTCAAGGAAAGCTACTCAAGGATTCAACTTGTTTCCGTCTCAAGTGGTGGATTCTTCTCCGCAGTCAGATCATTCTCGGGAAGCTTGCGTTTGCTACACTATTCCCACCACTGGTTCTCCGAAGCTCTATCTAACGTTAGGATTTTGAATCTGTTAACTGAAACAACGTTACCGCTACTTCTTATCTTCTGTAGATTTGCCACTCCTAACTCCTAAGAGCGTTTGTTTGTTTGTTTCTGTTAATTTTTGCAGAAAAAGAGTGGATAATTGCAGTGATCTTAATGACTTTGAGATATCTAATCGATACAACATTGATAATACTGGACTTGTCTGTAAGTTTCTCTTTCTCATTGTCCAGTCTCTACTTTGTCTCCTGTGTTCTAAATTTGTTGGTTTTGAATACAACCCATCTCTGTGATGTGATAAAGTTTCCATTTTTATCCTTGTCTGGTGTAGTATGTCGTATTCTTATACGATTTGGGATTAACCATGCTTTAGAGTGTTATGTATCAAACACATTGAGTTAGTTACTTTTGGGGGTCTCTAGTTATTTAGATTGTGAATCTCTATGAATTCATAACTTAGGCAACTGTTATTCTTCCAGGTCAGTGGCCCTCAGAAGAAGTTCTAGCATTCTTTTGCAAGTCTCAGCCAGATCGTTTCAGGTTTCTGTGTTCAGCTTTAAGACTGTTTTTTGCATCTGTGTTCTCATAACTTTGTGTGCTCATATTCTACTTGGCTCATTGGGATGTTGCAGAGGTAAAAGAGTTATTGAGCTTGGCTCGGGGTATGGATTAGCCGGTTTAGTTATTGCAGCTGCCACTGAGGCATCAGAAGTGGTTATCTCAGATGGAAATCCCCAAGTAGTTAATTGTATCCTACTTGTTTTGTTGGTGTTGGTGTGAGTATTCTGTTTCACCACAGTTCTCTTCTCTCGTATGGAAACCCGTTTTTGTGGATTCATTGATGTACTTAACATCCAGATATTAAGCGTAACATAGAATCCAACTCCATGGCATTTGGTGGCACAAGTGTGAAAGCCATGGAGTTGCACTGGAACCAGCATGAACATTCAGAGTTAACCAACACTTTCGACATCATTGTTGCAAGCGACTGGTACCTTCCTCACTTTTTCTTGCTCTTGATTTCAGACTTAGCGTTATCGATATGTTTTTTCTCATCCCTTTGTCGCGACACATACTTTGATGATTCAACAGTACATTTTTCAAGGAATTTCATAAGCACCTTGCAAGAACTATCAAGATGCTGCTTAAAGCCAAAGAACCCTCCGAAGCATTATTTTTTAGTCCTAAGAGAGGTGACTCCTTAGACAAGTTCTTAAAGGAGATTAAAGACATTGGTTTACACTACGTCTTAACTGAAAACTACGATGCACAAGTTTGGAAGCGCCATGAGACGCTTGTTAAAGGAGACGAAGCTTGGCCTAACTATGACAAGAATCATTGCTACCCTTTACTTATTCAAATCACGAATCATATCTAGTCAAGACTGTGTCATATTTGCGGCTATGGATGGCGAATAAACGCAGGTACGCCCAATCTTCTCAAGCTTTGTTTTTAACGTATTGTGTTTTATGGATTTAATATTAAGTGGGTGGATTGAAAGTTGAAAGCTTTTGAGCCTGTCTAAGATGCTCTTATCTTCTCTTTTAGTATAGAGAGGTCCACACCACACATACACACGAGTTAGGCAAAGCCGTTCGTCTAAAAGGAAGATATAGAACAATAAAAATCAGAAAAGCTATAAGATTCTCGATAAGTGTACTGTCATTGATGAACTACATCAAACTTTTCTTCATTCTAAATCTGGCTTTTTGAATCTAATTTCTAGTTGTCTTTTCTGGTTTGTAATAGTGCTGAAAATAAACTTTAGCTGGTTGTAATTATTAATAGCCGTCTGGGAAATTATAGAGATGACAAAGGAATCATTTGAGATTCTGTGTGTGTGTGCGGGTCTAAATGTGATCCTCAGCCATTATGTAACTTATTCTGAAAGCATATATATATCTCTTTGTGCACATTGAATTCAGAACTGTTAATTTCTTGAAATATGCAACTCATGAGAATGACACAAGATGACGAATCTAAATATTTCAATTGAACTTTTCCCTCAATGTGATATTAAAGGCAAAGCTTCTCTCTCAGTTTTTTTATAAATGTTTTGTCATTTTGTCGCAGTAATCAAAGCTACAAGCTGATCCAACAGAGAGTCAAAAGGAGAGCGAAAGAAGCGGTATTTCTAGTTGATTCTCCAATGGCCATACCCGCGAAATAAGCATGCACTGAAGACGGTTCTGCTATCGGTTGTTGCATGTATCTGTACTCGACTCAGTTCCAGAACCAATGCATCTCCTGTCTCTTCAGGAGGTGGTTCTATAGAAGACTTGAAACTGTTTCACACAATACAAATACATTAGTCAGACGCTTAAAGCTTTCATCTTAAAAACTAAAACTCCATCTTTTAAAACTGTTTTGACTAATTTATTTTGCCATACCTGGGCAAGTTGGGACAGAAAGTGATGGTGTGATCAGCATCACTACAACTGAAGTTACTTCTGGCGTCATTGTCAAATTTGAAATGAAAATGAGAGAAACTTAGATAAAGAAAACGGAGAGAACGCTGACCAGTGACCACCACGGATCAAGAAGATGATAAATCCAAGAACAGAGGCGTAAAGTGAGAGATGGAGCAAAACAGAGCCATGTGAGTTCGTTCCTAAACTGGAGTAATTAGAGAATCTTAACGGGAGAGAATTCGTGTGACTGTGTGAGTGGGAGAGAATCTTTGCTCATAAGGTCCCAAACTTGTTTTACCTTCTGCAACTGATTCTGCTTTGTGCTATTTTTTAATACTTATGTCAACGGGAATTTTGGTTGTGAAAGATCGATGAATAAACAAATATAGCAACTTTTCGAAAATATTGGAATAGAAATGTTCGCCGCCATATCATGAATATAGCAACTTTTTTTTTATGTGTGTGTTATCTTAATCTACTGTTAAGTACTTAGTAGTGTCTATACTGCTAAACACTTGTGATTACACGCTACTCTTAAAAGATTTTCAACGTTTATCCTTAAAGCTATAGCTTTAGTTAAGATAAGTTTATCTTTGATTGGATATAAAGATAGAAGATAAATCTTATACATTTCTTCAGTTTGATATGTGAAAAGTGCCCGTTTGATGACTAAATGAGGTATTAGAAAAATCAATTCGTTTGTACAAGCATCAATATACTTATCTAGATTAGTGATAATCAGATTTTAATATTTGACAAATTTATGTTGCCATTTTTTTAGGTTCTTCCATTACAATTTCATTTTGTTTTATCATCTTTATATATTATTTCAATTCTAAAATGCAATACCAATCAATTAATTCTGGAAGCAAAACTGTTATATAATCCTACATACACCATAAAAGACAGAACATTTGTCTAAAAAAAGTTACGTAGAAACTAATACTATATAAGCTAATCAAAACTAAAATAAGTTGGTTCTAAAAATCATCACTTCGAATAAATCACTCTTCGACTAAACTAAATCTTTTCTTCTGGCCATTTCTTTTTTTCTTCTTCGATAATCTTTTCTTTTTTTTGGTGAGAAGGAAAAAAAAAAACTCGAATGATGTGTGTTATTAGAAAAAAGCGACGTCGTAGAGAGATATCACCAAACGCGTAGCACCGCCCAAGACGCGAAACCCAAAACTCCAATCAAAAACACGGTAGTGAGAGTTGGCGACGCGTTTTGAGATGATGCCGCAGAGTAGCTAACCGCTTCGGGTTGGATCTCCTTTGTAGCACTCTTCACACTGAAAAGACAAATTACACAAGACAACAAACATTTAATTATCACTCTGACGTTTTGAAATTGAATATAAAAAAAAAAACCAATTATTCAAAATGATTTGCAATATGAACAAAAGAGCCGTGTTTGGACCACACATGGCCACAGTTCACCGACGTTGAAAAAAAAATCTATGTATAGTACCATCCATACATGTGATGATAATACAACAGAGAACATTTAGATATTTTTCTATATTATGTTTGACATAATAATTATTCCAACGGGTGAAAATGTAAAAATGTCGTCTTGTCCAATGATTTCACATATTGACAAATACGGACCATTATGTAAAAGCATGAGCGCTATGATTTTATTCGGTGATTTGACCTCATTCAAAACGTTACACTACCAAAAAGGTGAAAAACATATTCAACTTTTGAATGTGATTAAAAAAAAAAAATCGAAACCGGACTTCTTCTAAGAGAATCAGAACCAAACTTTTTTTAATTGATTTGATCTAAACATCGGAACCAACCTTTTTTAATTAGCCAAAACGTCCCAATTTGTTATTATTCTAATTCTTGTTTCCACTTGAAGCAAATCATATTTTGTTTGGTAAATAATGTTACCTTGGGTTAGGAGAAGGACAGAAAGTGATGACGTAATCAGCTCCGGCACAAGTGAAAGTACTAGTTCCGTCGTCGTAAGCGTAACTATAAGCTCTCGGGCACGCGTTTTTGAAAAACAGCGAGTACTCACTCGGCTTACACGTGTCCGGCGTTCCAAACGCGCCGCTACAGCAATACTCCGGCGTGTTAAACGCCTCGCACGCGCTTTTGCAAGCTACTCCTTCTGCCCCCGTCGTCGCCGCCACTTTCAGCTGAGCAGGACAAGGACCGTTGAGCTCCGCAACGCATCCGGTGGTCGTGCAGTTCCCGGCGACTCCTCCGGCATCTCCTCCGCCCTGAGGAACAATGGTCATGGGGATGTTGTAACCGTCTACGAGACTCACGTCGTAGAAATCTAGACCACCGGCTCCGTTTAAGGTGAATTCAGCGAGTGTTGCAGGAGGTGCAGCGCCAGATCCGGAGCATTCAACGGCGGAAGAACCGCAGTCTCCGGTGACGCAAGTGAACTTTCCGGTGGTTGCGTCTTGTGTACAGAGCGTACGGCCCCAAATACGGCCGGACCAAGCAGCGGGGATTGGGATGACACGTGTTTCAGTCGGGTTTAAGGAGAATCCAGTGGTGGGTAAAGGAGGGGTTCCGGCGCCGGAGAGAAGACCAGGCCACACGGTGTAGCTACACTGGTTAAGGATGGTGAAAGTAGTAGAAGAAACGCCATAGATTAAAACAAGAATCAGAGAAAGAAAGAGAGGAACTTGAGATTGACCCATTAGAGCAGAGAGTCACCAGAATCTTTAAGTATTGAACTTTTTGTTGTTGTGTTTGTGTGTTGCCGGAGATTAGTTTTTTTCCGGTGACTCTGTTTCTGCTCTGGAGAAAAATGTATAAAGAAGAGTTGCAAATGTGTAGTAGGCTTTGTATTTATATGGTAAGAGAATTTTACGAGTTGGAGAGAAAAAAGGTTTTGGGGATTGACCCCATCTTTTAAAGAGGCTCAAGATTTTTTTATTACAAAGGTCGGCTTTCACGTGAGCCCATGCCGCCTTTGTCTATGTTAGTCGGCCAATGTGTCGTACATGTTCACGTTATTTCTAGTATTTTTTAGTTATGTAGAAAGTAGAAACTAATTTTTTTGAATCACAGAAATTATTAATATATCATGTTCTTAATTTTTTATTTATATGATTCGTGCAATATGGGTTGCATATGGATATGATCAGTCCTGATGTCGGTGATCTAAAATAGAACTTGTCTCCTCCTTTGGCTAAATAATATTTTTTTCAGAAAGATCCATTACTTCGTTCGTAATTTTCGTAGCTGAAAATGTGATTTGATCCAAAGACCATAGTCAAAAATGCGGAAAATGAATAAGTTAACGAAAAAATTAAATTCTTAAAAAAATAGAATTGTTTATATTTAGAAAAAAATGGAAATGTACTTGAATTGAATGAAAGAGGCGGTGAACAAAAAAAAAATCAAGAGAGGTGCTGACAGAGAAAACGTAGTGTGTGTGATGATGCCATCATCCTTAGATTCTGCCCTCTTCTCTCTTCCAAGGGACACGGTCTTACGAGTATCTAGCTACTATCCACCCAAGTTGTGCTATGTCACAGTGTTAATTAATTATTATAATTATTACAAGATGACAAAATTAAATATGATGATGCTTTGATTATTTCGTGAGCCTCTCAAACAACTATTCCGTACTTAAACAGGAACATACAATAAAAGGTTCAGGAGAGGAATACAAATTTTATCTTATTTTATTCTGATTTTATCATGGGAAAGAGACACAGTGGCTAACGTTGGATGGGAATTTCGCAAGTAAAAGAAAAGAGAGAGAGAGAGGGTGTTGGGTCAACGACATTCCAAGCTTTAGTTGTGTGATGTAGATTTATCAACTTGGTTGGTTCATGCTTCTTCCATTCTTACAAGTTATTTATGTTTGACTAGGACATGTAACTGGTTCTTCATGTTTAAATAGGTTTTAACAAATGCGACAAATTGGGTAGTAGTAGTACTCATGCGTGTTTTCTATTACGCAAATCTATCGAATTCATTAGAATTTGATTTTCTTTCCAAGCAAAATTGGTATGACTGAACAGAGATTTTGGCTATTTATTTGCGTTTATGATTAGTGTTTGCTTTGAAGATCATAGTATTTTCAAAGTAATTGCGTTTATGATTAGTATTTGCTTTGAATATCATTAGAACAGAGATGTAAACTAGTAGAAGTTCCAGGTTCGATTTCCACTTCGAATATCATAAGAAATCGATCCATAACCTTAAATTTCTCATTAACCTACTATTTCAAGAGACATCTACTAAAATCACAATGTAACTTTAATACACCATAAAAGTTATTTAGTGGTTAATGCGATGCGAGGTGATTAGTAAGGTTTTGGTTGATTGGATCCAACGATATAAAACACAAGGAGACGTGGATGATGTTTAACCTAATCAGGTTTATTTATATGAGTGTCTTACTATAATCTAATCAATGATCATGTGGCTCTGTTTGGGCAGTAAAAGGTGAACACCAAACTTGGGTTTCCAGTTTCTTCTATTAGAAAGAATCGTCATCAGTCTTAGATTTTGCTAGTAATGAAATTAGGTACAAACTTTTAACCCGGACAAAAGACTGTGACATCCCCCTATATGATGACTGTACAAAGCAGGTAACGATTAACCAGATCATAGTGAGGTCATTACTTAAAGCGTTGTCTACGAACTGCGACATCCCCTTTAATTGTCAAAAGTCACAAATTCCACCAAAACACAGGTTACTAATGCAAGTCATAATCGAGAATTCTATATCTCTACGAACGGCCCAAAACATGCTACAATTTTTGGGAATGAGTTAAAAAGTTACGGACTTTGGGGACGTCATGCTTGTCAAAAACATCACAAGTACAAAAGCAATAAACTGAAACAGGTAACAGAAAGGACAAAAGAAACTCAAAGTTGGATGACATAAGCAATATATGAGGTCAAAATTTCCAGAAACAGATAGAAAAGCGCATCCAAATCAGTGAAATAACAACAACTAGTTTAGTAGGATCACTCTTTGTTGGTAGTATAATAATAATAAGTCATAAAAAAAAAAACACCAAAACATCAAAAGGACCAGGGCAGTTTCATTCCCATCAACAAAAAAAAAGATCATATGAAAACGAAGAGAAATATATATATAAATAATATATATATATATATATAACTCGATTCAATCTTCATTCTCTTTTTTGTTTCGTTGATTAGGAAATCAATTCACTAATTCATCTACTACAGAACATTCCCTAGCAAAGTGACCTACTTCGAAACACTTGTAACACTTATTATTACCTCCACCTCCACCGCCGCCGCTTCCTCTCCTGTCACAATCACGAGCCAAGTGAGGACCACCACATGTGTAACAACCAGTGCTCTTAGTCGCACAATCTCTCGCCATGTGACCAACTCCACCACATGTGTAACAAGATCCATTACGCTCACCACCGCCGCCGCTTCTCACGTTTCCAGCAGCAGGTTTCTGAGTACAATCCCTAGCAAAGTGACCAACCTCATTACAATTGTAACACCCTTCCTTCCTACCTCCACGTTGCTCTCCTCCGTTCCCACCTGATTTCTGAGAAGAACAATCCCTAGCAAAGTGACCTCCCTCACCACACTTGAAACAACCCTCTTTACGCTCACCACCACCGCCGCCGCCACGGCAATCCTTAGCGATATGACCTCCCTCACCACACTTGAAGCATCCGCCGCCGCGCCTAACACGAGAGCTGTTCTCCTTCTTAAGAGGACCACCACCTGGAGCAGTAACATCCACGGCTTTGGTCTTGCCGTCGCTTCCCTCAGCAACAGTAAACTCAACCGAATCGCCGACGGTTAAACTCCGGAAACCGTCGGAAGCAATTGAGGATTGATGAACGAAAAGCTCAACGCTGCCGTCATCGGGAGTAACGAAACCATAGCCTTTGATATCGCTGAACCAACTCACCTTCCCGGTAGATCTCACCACGGATTGATCCTCTGAAGCCATCGGAATCAAAAAAAAAAAAGTTTGAAGACGAAGAAGAAGAGATTGGGGTGAATTAGGGTTTTGTTTGATAAAATCCCAAGGCGTGTTTGTGTTTATATATATAGAGAGGTTGAGTGGATTAAATCTGTAATTATAAAGGAAATTAGTGCACAAACCCTAAATTTAGTGGAATGTAATCAAACCCTAATTTCACTCTGCCGCCCAAATTAACATTTTTTTTTCGTGGAAGATTCTTCTGGAGTGGGAAAATTGCCACTTCCGTCTCTCCGCGTCGGTTTATCATGTGTGCACGCGTCCTCAAATTGGGCCGAATTTATAATTTGGGCCTATTGTTTAATGGGCCAAAAATTAAATACTGGGAAAATAAAAAAACAGAGTCACCGCCTAGTATTTGAATACATGTGGAAATCGATTCGAGTCATACGTGAAAGCCTCTGGAACCTCTGGATTGGTAAAGCTCGAGTCTGCTTTTAGCTTCGTACAACAAAGCATCCATATCTTCGTCTTCGATCACATTAGCTTGTTTCGAAGCTCGCTCCAATACAGTTAACACTTCGTCTTTAGCTAACTCTTCACTGTCAGGTACGTTCATCGCCACGTAGCTAAGCAAAACAAGCGCTGGGATCTGAGCTCCGTTCTCTCCGAAATACGCTAGCTGTACCAGAAGCTTAGATCCTCCAGCATCGATGATCGTCCTCGAGTGTTCTTTCGCTAAGAAGTTGTCCTCCGTCGCGAATTTAGCTAACGCGATCGCTACTTCCGCCGCTAAATCTGGTTCTTCGTCGTCGAGTAGTTTTACCAAAGGCACGATCATATGCGTTTCTGCGGATTTGAACGTTCTTGCTAAGTTTCCGATTGATCTTACACAGGGGATGAGCAAATCGGATCCGGCGTCGGCGTTTTCTACGATTCTGAATAACTGGTCAACAACCGCTTTGCACGCCGGCGAAGTTCGTCTGAACGCTGATCTTCTCAGATCTGCGTTTTCCTCCGCTACGGCGGTTATCTCCATGATGGCCATCGCTGTGTTGTACTTGGTCTCTGCGTCTCCTTTGTCTAGTAAAACCGCGAAACAGAGCAAAGCTCGTGACTCGGTGATGACTCGGCAGATCGATGAGTTTCCAACAGCGAGTTTCCACAACGCTCTCGCCGCCATCGCTTTCATGTAAGTCTTCGTCACCGGATCTTCAAGCTCTCTCCCTCTCGTGACCGACGCGTTTCGTGATTGATGCGCCGTACTACTGTAAGCCTTGATCTTTGAATTCAAACTATAACTCTTCTCCGGCAGCTTTTCCGGCGGTTTCTCATCCTCGTCGTCGGTTACAAATCGGTTAGACAAATTCGATTTTGATGATCCCGATCCAACCGCCTTCATCGCCATTGTAGTCGTAACGATGTTATGCATCTGATTCGGCACCATGTGGCTAGTATTAGTATCGTCCCCTTCCTCTTCCTCGTTAACCGCCGGCAAATTGATTTTACTCGCCATCACGACGGCGTGATGCATCGACGTAGCTCTACCCGCAACAACCGCGTATTTGCTATGTTCTTGAACCGTTTCAAACGCTAAATGACTCACGAGAAGACGAATCACGTTGTTTTGGGCGAAGAGCTCTTGACATTTCGCGTGGTTACCAGAAACAAGCTCTGAAACAGCCCAAGCCACAACGGCTTGAACCTTCATCGAACCTTCTTTGAGAATACTCGAAAGCACTGAACACACACCAAGCTGAATCATATGCTCCACGCTTTCCGGGTCACGACCCAATAACCCGATTGTTCTCGCCGCGTTTTCTTGACCGTCGATTTTACCTTCTTTAACAAGTTTCAACAAAGGGTTGACTCCACCTTCTTCAACTATCAGTTTCACGTATCTGTCGTTATCTCTCGCTAACGAAGCTAACGACGCTGCGGCGTCGGATTTATCATCCGGCGAACCGGTCATTAAAACCGCGATTTGTTCCCAAATAAGACACAGGATTGGCTCGTTGGCTGCGATCGGAGGGAGGCCTAAGTAGCCAAACCCTTCGTCGTCGTCGTTACCGGCGGGAGTTGAGACACGGAGGAGCCAGGAGACGTCGCCGACGGAGTTTTCTAGTTGGGAGATCATTTTACGGAAGGCTGCGGCGGGGATTATGTTGAAAAGACGCATTATGTAGCCATCGTCACGGCATCTTTGAACCATCGTCAATGCTTTCTCGAGAACGTTTTCAGTGTCGTCGATGATACGGCGCGTGGGACGTTCGTAGAGGTCGGAGCTAGCACGAGCCGCTTGACGGAGAAGAGCAGAGAGCTTTTCCGTCTTGGACTTGATCTCGGCGCATTCTTGTTTGTTGATCGTGGCTTCATCTCCGGCTTTCACCACTTGGTCTGCGAGTTGAATCGGTCGAGACAATATCTGCTTAGCTAGATCACCCATAGGTAACACAAAACAGGTTTAGATCAAGAAAATTAAGAAACGGGTTGGGTCTTAATTTTTAAAGATAATGAAGAATCATTTTTGTTGTTTTGTTAGTAGGAGGGTTTGGTTTGGTTTGGTCTTTGAAACACGGTTTCTGTCATTTCTTTGTATTTCTTACAGAACACGCCGGTCGTCGCCGGCTTTCGTTGTCGGAGTAAATTACTTATTAGTACATTTACCAAGTCTTCGTCTTAGCTACTTCCGTTCTTTTTTGTTTCATTTTATATTAAGCCTATTCCATATTTTAAAATATGATAATAGGGAAGTGTAGGATTTCAAATTCTTAAGGTCTTTGGTGATTGTTCATTACGGTTTGTTCAGAAAATGTCAACAAAAATTGTTCAAATCTTCGAGATTACTTTGATTAATTCCCAAGGTTAATTAACACACCTGTGTGTTTGGGATTCTCATGGTTTATATCCCGAATTCATAGAAGATAATAATATTAGTAGCTTTAAGTATAAATTAAGACGTCGAAATAGAAAACTGTTGGAAATGTGATTGGATAACTTAAATATTGGGGCCATAAAGAGACATAACCATTTATTTGGCCAAGGGCTAGCTGGGTTTTTCTTGAAGTCGTGTGTGTCTACATCGAATGTTATAACCAACCATATTTATTTCTGGGCCATGTTTCACATTTACATGTTGAGATTCTGAAAAAAACAAGGAGATAACTACATAATTTATTCATACAATTGAAGAAAAATACTATGTACTAGTACTACTAGTCTAGTAGTCTACTATGATAGTGGAAACAAAATCTCTCCTTTTTTTTTCTTGTCTAAAGGCACATTCAGCGTTTTCCATAGACAGTATGGGTTTACCGGTTTATATAAAAACTCAAACCATATTAGTAATTCAGTTAGTTTCAGTTTAACTTAACAAACACTTTGGTTTAGTTTGGTTTGGTCGCAGCTGTTTTCCAGTCCTGCTCATTAGTGCTAGTTACTGACAAAGAGACTTTCCTCACTTCACCAATATACATTAATTTGATTGGATAATGTTATGACAATTATCTTCTCCACATTAATTTTGGTATTATCACAGATAGTAGATACTACAACACAAGTGGATCGATATTATATTATAATTTAATCATTCATATACGCAAATGCAAGCAAACTAATAGGACAAAATACTGCTAGTAGATAGATAATTTGTCCCAAACAAGAAATAAAGTACGTGATGATTCAAAATCCTTTCGTTTGAGAGCGTTATCCGGCTAAAGCCTCGTTCGTTTTATCACTTTTAAAAAGTTTACCCAACAAGGTAAAATAAGTATGTGTATATTTACCTATCATTAAAAGTGAATAAATGGGTTCTCTCAACAAATAACAACTTTTTTTTTTCTTATCCAATCGAAGACAACGTGGTTACAATGAATTTCTCTATATATAATCCACTGGAGCACGTCTTTCAGTTAAACGTCGAAAATGTTCTGCGCGTAAAAGTCGTTGAATCACATTCTGTCCAGTAGCAAATTTCTTACAAAATATATTATCACAAAAGAAAACAAAAACAAGAAGAAGAAAAACACAAAAAAAGAACAGAGGAAGAAGAGCCACGAGACTGAAGGATATTTGTTGCCTCCCCTATGATTTTATTTGTCTTATAAAGATATTAAAAAAAAAAAAAAATAGTGACACACTATCTTCTACCTTCTAGAAGGACATTTTACAAGTTGAATTTAAAGAAATAAAAAGCATTTTTCGACAGAATAAATAAAGAAAAGTATATAATACAGTATAAAAATTAAAGTCCCGACAAATTAAGATAAAAAAATACAGAAAAAAATGTTGAAGCGAAGCAGAAGATCTAAACGGACCTCTTCTTTCTAGTTTCCACAAACTAGCGGGACCCGTATTTGTCGCCTCTACGGTTCATAATTTTAAACCTAAACGATGGGTTACATCAATTTATCAGCAAAGTCGTCCAAATCTCCAACTTAGATCAATATATCCTTAATCGTATATATTCGTTTCTCCAAATCCATTAAAGAACAAAATCTCTCGATTTAGTACTTGAAAAAAGTGATGGGTTTGTTGTTTGGTTCATACGGATAAATCATATATTCATCGGCCATCCATCCATGTTCACGTGTTCTAGAGTATCTGTGGGCCAGAAGATCATAATCACGTATGGATGCATATCCTAATTGTTTTTTCTTTTTTTCTTTTTGGTCAGTTGGATGCATTCTCTATCTCAGCTGTAGATATTCCTAAATTGGACGATATATGTATTCCTCTATCCGTATTTTTTGGTTCACAATGATGTCGAGTAGAGAAACGAAAACTGACTGAAACTACAACATAACAATACTATTCGATTTGTTTCTTGACTACTTTGCACAGTCTTATAACTTTTTAAACAGCTCTAATCAGAACACTGGAAGCAAAACTTATACTATATGATTTTTTGTTTTTTCATTGATAATAGGATTCACAAGGTAAAAAAAAACGCGTAGATCCTACGTAAACACGAAACACACGGCGTATGTTAGCACACTAATCCTCGCCCGTGTTAGCTTAATTACTGTAACTAGTACTATTAATTACAAACGTCAAAGCCCTGATCGCTTTCGTATTTACACCACTAATTAAAACTCGGTCTATAACTCGTTCCCACCGAGTCAACTCACTACCAGCACTGATCAGTTTCCCAGTTCCGTCCAACGTAACTGCCCAACCCGGAGGTACCAACGGTCAAAGGACTGCTCCGACGCAACATCCTCCGGTCGTAAACAGAGCGTTTCTCGGGATCAGAAAGCGTACAGTAGGCGGCGTGGATCTTCATGAACTCCTCCGCCGACGAATTAGTCCGATCGGTTCCCACCACGTCGGGATGGCAGATCCTGGCTAGTCTCCGGTAAGCCGATTTGATATCTTGGCTCGTCGCGCCTAGAGGAACCTCGAGGACATCGTAGAGGGAAGCGTTCGCCGCCGTAAATCGCCGAGGGATCTGATGCAATCTCGGGGAGTCTTCGGCGCAGGTGTAAGAGCAAGAAGCGGAGACTAGAGGAGGAGAGATCCGAGCCGTGCGAGACGACGGAGATAGAGTAGGGGAGAGAGGCGGAGAAGAAGAAGAGAGAAATGGATGAGTGAAGGAGGAGGTCGGCGATGAAGAAAGCATCGTTGCTATGAAACGGTATCGTTTTCGAGTTTTGCCTTTGTTGTTAATGTTCGATAAAGAGAGAGAGAGGGAAAAGATTGAAGAAGAAGGGAAACAGAGAGAGGTTTATTTATAGGCAAAGAGAGGATTAGTCATTTAATTGCGTGATTAAGACTCTAATTAGTTTTTAAATGCATAGGGGGATTAAGAAGATGGGTCGGGTTAATAAAGAAGGGTCGGGTCCTGTGAGATATGATGAGTCTGATCCCTTATCCAGTTGGGGAAATTATTGCACAAGGAGATAAGAATGTACGTAAGATTTTTATGCGTAGTGGCCAAATTGTTCTGTGGCTGTAATTGTCATTTTTTTTTTTTAACATATTACAGAAAATGAAATCAGTTTTTTTTTTTGATTTTTAGTTATTGTTATATAAAAAAAATATTTGCATGCTAATTTATTTTTATTAGTAGAAAAGTATTTTATGGTGGAAGTTGGAAAAATGGAATCTTCTTATGTGTAGATTTTTTTATTTATTGATTATTACTTTTTCGGTTTCATATTAAGTGTCATTTTAGGCTGAATATTTTGTTAGAAAATAAGTGTTATTTTGTATTTCCAAGGTAGATGTTTGGTAAATTTTCCAATTTTATCCCTACCAATTTAATATATTGACCAATAGAAAAAAATAAATAATATATTGATAAGAGGTAAAATAGAAAATTTAATGATTTTCTTAATCTGTGTGAAAAATCCTAAAATGACACTTAATATGAAACAGAGGGAGTGTGATTTTGTTGTATAGAGACTTTAGTATGAACATTGTATTGTTTGTTGGATATTGAGAAGACAGAAATAGATTTTTAGAAGAGTTAGAAAAGTCGTTCTTGTATACATTTATTATAGCTTGCCTCCCACAACCATACAAACCATACTATTTGATAAGTATTTTTTGTTGTTTTTATTTTTATTTTTAGCAATGGAAATACTAAAAAAGAAATGCCAAATGGTAATGTGCAATTTGATTTATGTGAAATTTTTTTTCTTACTATACTACAAAAGAAAGGCCAATGGTAAAGGCCAACAAACGGTCGTTTTGTACTACTATACTACAATAATATAAAAATTAGTAGTATCAAATAGGTGATACATAAATATTTTAAATTTAACTAATATTTTAAATTTTAACTTCTTTATTATTTAGTGCTAATCTAAACCAAAAAAAATATAAAAACTTCATATTATGGAAGTCTTAATCAAGGAAAAAGTCGGCTTTTTGTTTTTCTAAACATTCGTAGAAGAAAAGTCGACTGAATTATTATTTTACTTCTTTTTTTTTTTTTTTTTGTATTCTTCTGCGTAAGGTAATTCAAATGAACCGGAATCACGGACTTAGATTAATAATATTTAGAGTAAACTAAACTCGTTTTTTACTATTGGTCACTGACTTTTTTTTACTAAACTTTATACGCAAAATTATCTTCGAATTTTAAAAAGATAATCAGCATGCTTAAGTTGTTATCTAAGTATTACATTGAAAAGTCTTAAACATGGCCAAACTATGAAAAGTGCTCATGTTCCATTACGATCAAATTCGACTCTCCTTTTAGTCCTTAATTAAACAAGATGATCATGTTGAAACCTCCGGGGGTTCTAGAAGATTGTGATTGTTGTAAGCAAACTATTGTAATCTCTACTTCTTCTCCAACCACGTGTTTGGTCGACATCTTTTTCTAACCCCAAAAATCCAAGTGTTATGGTAACTAGTGCCGATTGCTTCATCTCTTTTCTAGATAAAACTTATCTTGAGAACAATGACTCTAATGTTTACTTTTGTAAATCATATTTATCCCAAGAGATAATTACGTTAATTCAAGTCCTTTTGACATCTTCAAAAGCCAAGCAAAGCAAGTAACATAACAATTTTACATGTATAAAAAAACAATCGTAAGTGACGTCGACGATTGACACCACCAATTTCGTGGGTGACACATTCCCTTCCATCAGCATTTTGCGCTTTCATGTCATCTTCCATATAAATATTAACAAATTCCATACACACACACATACGTATACGTCTACGTATCCATGTCGATTAACATACCTTATAATTAAAATTTTATGCAACTTGTAACATTAGTATATTAGCTGCTACAAAGCTAAAAGTTAGTCACATTAGAAGGAACGACATTATTAAACGAGACCAAGAGGGATAAAGTGATAGAGACAGGAACGTGGAAATAAGCTAAATCCAGCAGCTTTACACATTGGTCAAGGCTTAAGAGATTATATTATGGTATTAACTATATACCGACATTGTTGAGTTTCTCTTCATGGTGTACCTGAGCTCACTAGATTAAATCCTTGGTTCCTGACCATTCACATTACTCGTCATGTTTGATTTCATCACTCATTTACTTGTCTTTGAATTTTGATGAAGCCCATTTGAAATAACCACAGTTTGCTTCTGGATTAGAGGAAGGTCCCTGTGCAAGTGATGTAGATACCATTAGAGCATATATAATTACCACGGTTAAAAAGACTTGGGGGTGGTTTTGCTTAGTTCTTTTACCTCAGCTCGAGAGCAGACGTAGAATCTACGGCCAAATGTGGGACCTGGTTTCTTTACGACCCGAGCAACACAAGCTTCTTTATGTCCTTTGCAGAGAGGTATGCTGTTTTGCATTAGGTTCTGTATCCTTTGCCACTCCATTAGAGCTGTACCGTTCTTTTGTTTAGCTGAAGAACCGCTTTGATCTTCTTCTTGTGTTGAAGTAGTCGTCGATTCACCGTCTTCTCTGCTGGAAACTGCCGGTTCTGTGATGCTATCCACTTGGGAGCCCTGACTGGAGGATGAAGACTTATTATCCCCGCCATTGTTCGCCTTTGAGGTTGCAGTGAAAAAGGATTTGAGAGAAAGCTGAGATGATT
Organism: Camelina sativa; assembly: GCF_000633955.1. NCBI lineage: Eukaryota > Viridiplantae > Streptophyta > Magnoliopsida > Brassicales > Brassicaceae > Camelina > Camelina sativa. The sequence continues at coordinate 2,123,411 of NC_025696.1, read as the reverse complement.
GGATTTTCCTCGCTTTTTTCCTGTTTCCATCTCTAGAGATATTCTCAGCTCTCACTGATGATACACAGAGTCCATCAGTAGGGTTATCGATGGAACCTCTTGATGCCATAATGTCTGATTCTGTAACGCTACAAGTGGGTTCGTTCTCCAGTGAAATCCCTTTTGAACCACAGGTTCTCAGTGGTCCTGTCGAAATATCTCCACAGCTTGATGAAGCATTACCTTGACTCGAGATTGAATATGTCACTTCATTAGCTTTGGCTTCCTCATTGGCTTGCCTTTTCATAAACACTGAAACTGTTACAGTAAACAAAAAGAGTGAAGAAAGATACAACAAAGATAGAGACAGGAATGAAACTGAGAATATGAACCAATCTATCACAATGGAAAATAGAGGAAAGTTTTTGTACCAAGAGTCTGCTGGAAACCATAAATCATAGGAAGGTATCTCGAAGATAATGGCGGCGTGCTGTGTGCCGGGATGTCTGGCATATCATCAAAACTAGTGAATACAGGTACATGGTCTGATCCCTTTAATTTTGTACCCAATCCACCTTTCCACCTGTAGTGTGCAGAAGGTGATTCACGGTCATTTTGAGATCCAAGTTGAATAGAAAAGGTAATCTTTTATGTTGAAACACAAATGGGATCATTCTTGATCATCTAGACTTACCTTGTTGACATATTTTCATTCTTAAACCGCTTATACTCTGTCAATATGTCACATTCCTTGACATGGCAAGCAATAAAACTATGGCCTTGCTTATCTTTGTCTTGATGCAAGCATGAACCAGCAACTAAGATATGATCAATCCTCGAACCGTAGTTAAATTGTTCTGCTCCAGTACTCGAGGACCAACATGTGAATGCATCTTTCCTATTAGAATTCCAGAAATAAGAAATCAATGATAGAAAAAGGTTCAAAGAATGTAATCAACTGATATAGATGGCTCCCTCAATAGAGACAGAGAGGTTATCACAAAAGTTCACCTTTCTGGATGTTTTGATCTGAAAACATCTGAGAATGAGCCTCCACGTTCAACTAGCAGAGATCTAAACCACTTCCTGAACCTGCATTTTTTTATTGGCATGAAATGAGAAATCTGACAGGACAAAAAAGTCTCGACTAAAGCAGATCATGAATATGAGTATATTACATACTCGTTTTTCTCGAAATCAGGCCCAGCTTCACATCGATCCATAGCAGAAGGAGCAATGTTGAGATCCCCAACAACAAATACCCTTCTTCCTTGACGCAAAAGACACTCCCATCTTCTCTACAAGAAAACTAAGAAACAGTTAACCCAAATATCATGATAAGCCGAAGTACCTCCTTGTGTCCATTCAGAAAGCTTACCTCTAAAATATCATAGAACCGATGCTTAAACTCAATCCTCTCAACATCATCAGCTACAGCTCGCGGTCCATAGACATTGAAAACAACTGCCAAAAAACACATAGATATATGCAAACTGTAAAGAAAATTACATTTTGCATACAAGAATGTACATGAAAAAAGAATTAAGAGTCATACCAAAGTGGACATGATCAGTTATAACACAGCGTCCTTCTTGGTCAATCCTAAGAAGCTCATCTTTCTCATATTCCTCAAGCCCTTCAGCTATCACAGACGTTTCAATCTTCCCCAATCGTGAATTACCACTTACAAGACCAGTGATGCCTTCTTCTGCTGCAACAGGCAAAGCAATTTCACAGCTTAAAGATGCTGACTTTACCCTGCAAAACGTTGCTACACCTGCAAAATTTCAAGAGGAGAGGATTAAAAAAACTCCACAACCATTTCCTCTGTTTCTCACAAATCCACTAAAGACAATAGCTTTGATGCTTACCAGAGTAACCAGTACGACCTTTCTCACAAGTGCGTGTACACGAGAAAAACGATTCATACCCATCAGCTATAGCCAAATCTGCTGTTAATTCCTGTCTTCTAAGTTTCGTTTCCTAGATTTCAAAACACGGATTCATAGGCGAAAACAGAGAAGAAAAGGATTGAAATTTTAAAAATTGAAGTAAAAAAATAAAAAAACCTGGAAGCAGATGATATCAGCGTCGAAGGAATCGAGAAGTTTGAGAAGAGAATCAAACTGGGAAACTCGTTGCCTTAAGCCATTAACGTTGTAAGTCACAATCTTCATCCTCTCTCCCTTCTTCTTCCACTCCCAAAACTTCAATAAAGATCGTTCCTTTATTTTTTAGGTTGTAACGTTTTGACGGTTGAGATCTGAGAAGACTAAAAGTCAGTTGAATCAACGGTTGTACACGTGGATAAGTTAGAGTGTAACCAGGAGTAGAGTATAATAGCTCTTGAATGGTGGCGCGTGGGGAGCACAAGTTGTTGATTTGCCTCGTCGGCGTCCACCACCATTATCGCCGGATTGGGTTTTATATACTACTTACGTTGCAGAAGACGAAGACGAAACCAACTTCTACTTCTTCTTCTTCTTCTCTCTCTCTCTTTATCTTTCTTAGTTGTATCAGAAGTTTTAACATTGTAAATATGGATCAATCGAAGAAACTAAAAGCTTGCTCTGAATCCGATTCCTCTGTTTCTTCTTCTTCTTCTACTTCTACTTCGGGACATAATCTCAGGTCTTAATGCTTAAAAATATAAACTTTATGGTTGTGTCATGTTTATTCATAGCTTTGATTTCGTATAAATTTCAGAGCTGAGATGGTGAACAAGGAAGCAGTTTGTTCCAGTAAAGCAGAGCGAGAGAAGCTTCGTAGAGATAAGCTCAAAGAACAGTTTCTTGAGCTTGGAAACGCATTAGGTATTATATATTTATCTATCTATCTATCTATCTCACAAGACTTTTGAATTGAGATTAATGGTTTTGTTTCTGCAGATCCAAATAGGCCTAAGAGTGACAAAGTTTCACTTCTCACTGATACGATACAAATGCTGAAGGATGTAATGAACCAAGTTGAAAGACTAAAGGCTGAGTATGCAACACTATCTCAAGAGTCTCGTGAGGTGAAGAATTGATTTACTTGCCTATTATATTATTCTCTTACTTGATTCTGTGCTCATCTCTTTTACCATTGCTTTAAGCAGCTTATTCAAGAGAAGACGGAGCTGAGAGAGGAAAAAGCAACTCTCAAGTCAGATATTGAGATACTCAATGCTCAGTATCAGCATAGAGTCAGAAGTATGGTTCCATGGATACCACATTACACTTATCCTATCCCTGTAGTAGCCATAACTCAGGGCCAGTCCACTTTTATACCTTATTCAGCCTCAGTCGTCAATCCTCTAATCGAACAAGCATCGGTTCAGAAACGTTCCTCATCATCTTCTGGTGCTTCAAGTAAACAACATTCCAAAAACAAGTCTTTAGATCAAGGCAATGACGATAAATATGATGTTGGTTTAGAGCTTGAGCTTAAAATCCATGCATCTTCTTTAGTTCAACAGGTGAGTGATATATCTTCTATGGCTTTACCAACAAGTTCGCTCTGTGTTGTTGTTGTTACTATTTATATTTCTCACGGACTGATCAAATTTACTTCTATGCAGGATGTTTCTGGAAAAGAGAAGAGAGAAAGCTTGACACCTACTGCAAACTCATCATCTCAAGCTGTTCAAGGTAGTCCTCCCGGTGGTGTGAATGACATTTTAAAGGCATAAACTGATAAACATATTCCCCTCAACCCTGTGTGCTAGTACTTTGATTGATAAGGAACTCAAAAGCACCACCTAACTATGTAACATTATCACAAGCGAATAAAACACAAAATCACTTGTTTGTATCTCTTTACAACCAGACGGGTTTTTATCCAATATACAATTTTCTTGGTCTGAGAGTAAAAAACACATGGTGACAAATAATGTTCTGTATATGGGAGATCAGGGTTGTGGACTTGTTAATTTACATCTTTCGAGAAAGCTGGTAACCAGGAGGGGTTTTAACATTTTTTGACTTGATGCTTGCACTTCTCAAAAGTCTTTGAAACTCATGGATGCTGAGTCTCCCATCTTCATCCACGTCTGCCTCTTCAAGAAGTGGTTCTATGGAGCCTTTCAAACCCGTTTGCTGCAAACATTGATTCTAAGAAAACAAAGCAGAAAAAAAGAGGGGAATGTAAAAGGCTTGAGATCACTGACCACTCGAAGTTCCTCGGGAGTTATAAACCCATCTCTGTCTATGTCAAACTTGTCAAATGCTGCTCTTGACCTCTGTTGCCACTTCTCAGAGTCATGCTCCTCCAATTGGTTTACGTGCAAAGTAGCCACCACAAACTCAGTGAAATCCACCAACCCATCAGTATTGCTATCTATCTGCAAAGACGCAGACACATTTTGGATTATACACTAACATGTGGAAGGGGCTTTAGTCCTAAATACTCAGTTTACTTACCGCTTGAAGAATCTCTGCTACTCTTGCATCTTTCAGTTTCCAAGGAACATCTTTTGCAAGAGCCTGTTTAAGATTAGAAAGTTAGTAGACTCTCTCTCCATTGCAGTCATGCGGTGAAATCGCTTACTTGTGTTGGCTACTTCTTACCTGCCTCATCTCCTCAAGGCTTATAGAACCGTTTTTGTCAATGTCAATAGCATCAAACTGGTCTCTGAGATCCTCCAGCTCATCCTCTTCAATTGTTGTCGCCAGAGCCTACAAAAACATAACAACTCAAGTAAAAACGAAAACTCTTTTAACTTTTCATATGAAATACAATAGATCTCTTTCTTAATTACCCTAAGAGCAATCTGCTTAAGGCGGCTGAATTTAACAAACTGACGCATGTTGTTCAGAACAGATATGTCTATTGGAATCTCTGAGGCCTCACCTCCTTCTCTCACCCATGGATGTGCTGCAAACCCAAACCATCAAGAAGATGAGTGAATTTAACCTCAGACAATGGAAAGCTTATGGCATATGCATAACATACATAGTGCTTGAGCTGCTGTTAACCGTGCACGCGGCTCCTTAACTAACAACTTCTTCACGAAATCTTTGGCACTGTTGCGAACAGTTGGCCACGGGACTGTTTTGAAATCAGGTTTTTTTCTCATGACCTGTTGTTCTTCAAGTCAGTATCCATGAAAAAACACATCATTGCTTTAGATCATTTTCTATGTTCTGTCAGAAAATTACTAGACCTCATTGAATATCCCATCTTGAGTCTTATCCCAGAAGGGTCTTCTCCCGCAGAGCAGAATATAAGTGATGACACCGATGCTCCAGACGTCTGATTCAGGTCCCGACCTACGTTTCAACACTTCAGGTGCAACGTAGTAAGCGCTTCCTACTATATCCTGAAATTTCATTCCTGCAGCCATTTTCACAAAATCGTCTCCATATATCATCCTGCTCTCAGAGACAAGACTAGACACGTGAAAACACTTGCAAGACTTACCTGGCTTTATGAAGTCTGACAAACCAAAATCTGTAGCCTTTAAAGACGAATCTTCTTCAGTTGATTTGAACAGAAAATTCTGATGGGTTTAAAATGAAAACTCTGTTTAAAGTGATCATGAAGGTTCTTTCACATATTCCAGGCATCAAATCAAACCGAACCGTACCTACCTCTGGCTTCATATCACGGTGCACTAGACCGCGTAAATGGCACTCAGCTGCAACTTTCAGCATTTGTCTCACCACAACCGCTGCATCTTTCTCGGTGTAACGGCTATCTTTCCTAGAAACATATACACATAAAGTAACTTCCCAAAAATGTTTATTTTCTACAGATTAATTTTATGTAATAACGCAAACTCTTACTTAGCTAGGATTCGATCTAGCAATTCACCACCTTCACATAACCTGGAAAAAGAAAAACTCATTAAAGCCAGGGTAAATTCATTTTTCCTTGTATCACAAGAAAAAGAATGATAGGTGAAAACAGAGTCAAAGCTTGAGGCTTACTCCATAACTATATAAACATAGTTATTGTCATCAAAAGCATTGTGAAACCCAACCACATTCTCATGCCCACCTAAAGCTTTTAGTATCTTAACCTCTCGCTTCACATCTTCCACTTCAATCGGTAGAGTCATCTGCACACCAAATTACCCAAAACCATTTTGCCATAAAAAAGGTATGAAAAAATATCTTAGAGTCAGCCAAGAACTTGAGATGGAGAGCTTACTTTGTTGTCAAGCAATGACATAATTAACGGTTGAATAGAAATTTATGGATCTTTAGGTTAAAACCCATTAACGATGAGCTTTTGGAATCATAGAGAAATCACGAAAACGTGTGAATCCAATGATGGTTTTTTTACCTTGGCCTTATCGATTCTCTTGACGGCGACGCGATTTCCATTGTTGTTATCGGTGGCTACGTATGTAAAGCCAAACTGGCCATGTCCGAGCAATTTCCCAATGGCGTATCGATTATCGAAGTCCTTAGCGTACCCAAAATCTATACGCTTACCGTACGGAGTCCCTCCTCCTTGCCTCCATTGGATCTTGTTCGTCTTCGTCTTCTTCTTGTTTTTATTACTAACCTTCTGTTTTGCCTTCCCCTGCGTCAGATTAGGAATCCGGCGACTGGTGCCATGTCTGGTGGCTTTCGGAGAAGAGAAACAGAGACCCATGTGACGGTCTTCGGGTCTGTCTCGAGTGGAGGATATATTCACAGCGATGATGGCTCATACAAAATGAGCGAAACGTTGACAAGAGATTGAGATATGGAAGGAAGAGGAAGAAGCATGGGTTGGGTCATAAAAAAAAAAAGTGCTGTATTTACAAGATTGACATCATTCTGTTTCATCTTTGTGTTACCTTGGAAACTCACAAAAACAAAAAAAAAGAATGACATTGCATAAATTACATATATTAATCTAACGAAAATGAACCCACTAGTTTCGCAGTAATTAGCATTGTTTATCTCCTCCCCTTTGCCATTCATTTCGGTTATTACCATAAAAACTTGTGAACTGCTGTGTAGAGGAAATTTCGACTTTTTAACTTAATAGATGATCATCCAAAAAAAACCCTAATGAGTTTGTTAACTATTTACAAATCTAACCACTTCAAAACTCAGTTTCTACCCCAAAATGGTTAAAAGTTTAACTTAAAGCAGGTTAGAACCAAGGATGCCATGTTGGATCCATCATACATAGATTGCGAGGCGACAAAGCTGCCTCCACCAATTCATTCACACCTCTTTGTACAGACTGTGGCGGCTCCACCGAGTTCTCATCCTGTAATGAACAACTCGAACATATCAGTTTCAGTAGTTCAGAAAATGGACAAGAGCTTCTTTTTGAGTTTTATGAGAACTTTAGTAGCATAAAAAACTCGTGGAGATGTAAATGATGATTGTACCTCTTCACAGAAATACTGTGGCGCTATTCCTCTGATTCGTCCAATGACATCGTCCACGTTTGAGTTAACTTTGTGCTTCAGCTCGGCCGAACTCAGAGAAGCAATTCCTGTAACAGGAGGAATAGGAACCCCAAGAGGTCTTCTTCCAAACCATGATAGAAGCTCATCGCGAAAGAACATGGCTAATTGATACCGAAGATGTTCGTTTTGCTGAAAATTCGCAAAAAAGAAGAAGAGGTTAGAGGCCAAATGATTTGAGTGCATCACTCAAGCTATGGTAAATATTTTTTATTACCTTGGAGGAGAAAACTGCTTGAGATGCAGAACACATGTTTGACATGAGAGGACCTTCGACACCAAAATGCGATAGAAATGCTTGCATGTTTCTTGTGAGGCGGAAAGGGACAGGTTCGTTGAGCTCGACCATCCCATTGGAGTCGTACGATGGATGAAAATCTGTCTGGAACATTTTCCCCGTATTTTTGGCGAACAAGATCTTGTTTGGGGATCTTCCACCAATTTGTAGAATGAAGGACATGAAATTGGATACAGCTAGCTGGACAGCGAATTGCTTCTTGAAAGCCCAAAGATGACTTCCGCTCATTGATGTCTTGTACATGTACTGAGAGAAGATGGTGTCATTGACTATGTTCTTTGTGATTTCACCATAAGCCTGTAGCCGAAGATCTCCAATTGCTTCTGGTGAGATTTGCCCTGAGATAGCTTGATTGAGTTTCTCCTTGAAGTAGGTAATAGGATGATCTGACTCTCGACCATTCCTTTCACAGTGATTCTCATATACCTCAAGGAAAGTGTTGTACATGAGATCATCCTCAACCATTCGGACCTGAGACGAAAAAATGTTAGCATGCCATACCTCCTTGAGCGATTTACCTACTCTTATTATGGGCAGCTAGAAGGAGAACTAAGTTGAATATGTGAAGTTTCACGAAAATCAGGTAAACTGAATCACACATAAATTACTCATCGAAAGAAACATCAACTCTTTATGCTTGTCAAACATTTGATTCATCACACGGAACGGAAAAAGGAACTAAGCTGATTTTTTTCAAGAACGGAAAGAGGAACTAAGCTGATTTTTTTCAAGGCATACCTGAGACCAGACAGGGATTATGATCGGAGTGTGAAGCCCTAAATAGCGTCTTCTCGACTCTTTATGCTTGTCAAACATTTGATTCATCACACGGAAAAGCTGCAAGATTCGTTCATCACTCCTCGCATTAGGAGTTAGTGATGTTTGAACAATAAAATGCTTTTGCGAGCCATCGGAGCCAATAAGAGTCAAACGTCTGCAGCTGCTCCCATGCCTTCGTACAATTTGTATGTCTGCTCCAACCCTATCCAACTTTACTGTATGATCAGGTGCGACTTCCTGTGCAGTTAAACATATGATTAGTTCACCACGCAGCATAAAGAGAAAATAAAAAGAACGAGCGGCAGAATCTATAATTTACAGCCCCTGTAGAGAATGTTCACATTGTCTATAAACAAAAAACGAGGATAACAATCCAAATTACCTGGTCAGCAAAGTACTGTCCTGGTATCTCCACATCAACAACATTGAAGTCACGCAGCGCCTTGCTCTCTTCTTCCAATCTCAACACAACGGGGAACCTGTCTTCAACATTACTCTGAAGAATGTTTTTCCAGTCTTTCAGTTTCTTTGTCAGATCTGCGAGTGTGACAGGGAAAGAATTGCTTTCTGGATCCAGGTCACGCTCGAAATCCTGTTTGTATTCTCTCACAAATGCGACATGCTTGGTCACAGCATCTGCAGAAAAACAAGCTCTGCATACACCCGAGAGTTCTTTCTTGAGCGGTTGGGGAACTTCAGCAGTGGTGGCAGTTGGATATTTGTAACATCGATGCAACAAAGCATTCACAACCGCAAGAAGTCTTTCTTCTGGTAGAGTAACAAACCTCGAACCTATTTCCGTGAGAAGAACCTGAGAGGAATAATTAATCATTAGATTTAATGATTATCCAAGTAAAGAAGCAGTAAACGTGCAATTGAGTTAAAATCTGAATCTGAGCTACATAAACCAGACAGTAGTTTTTTCTTTTCCTACTTTTTTTGGGATTTATCTACCACATGAAATTTGTATGGAGAGAACTTAAAGAATCAGTATATTCACCAACAGAACACTACCTCAAGCTCACTGGCCAAGTTGTTATGTTTACTCCTAAGAGCTTCCATAATATCCTTTGCAGCATCAAAAGCACCAGCAGCAGACATTGCCAAGGAAGCACCATCCCGTATTACTGCGTGTTGACTATTTTCATTGATAGTTGAACTGCTTTGGTTCATAGGCTGATCATTCCCTGAATTAAAGTTGTTTTCCATACTGGCACGTTCACTTTCTTGCGCATGTGGGTTACCATTATCACGGGTGGTTCCAACAGCCGCACTTGTTTGAGCACCTTGATGGATTTGAGTTTCTGATGGTAAATTGCCTCCAACATGAACCGCACTAACACCAGGAACATTCTGCTGCATTCTTTGAGCCAAAACAATTCTGCTAAGTTCCGATTTATTTACTGCATCACGGCGTTCTAGTAAGTAGGTGCGAAGCCAGTAATAGAGAGCCTGAAATGGAAAACAATTTCACACTCAGATGAAATGACCAAAAAGAAAGTTCACCTAAATACAACACTAATATGATTTACCTGCGGGAATACTGCAGCAATTTTCATTAGAACTAATTTGCAATGGGGTGCTTCTGTACGCTGCAAGGAAAGCAACAGCTGTGGGATCCAAGAAAGCCACACCCAGTGAGGTACTTGGTCCAAGTGTTTATCAAATGTTTTACCAACATGCTCATTTGCTGTATCGAAACTAAGAAGATAAAGAACACGAGCCATGTGACTTCTGGAATTGGAAACTCCAAATCTTATACCCTGAAGAAAGCAGCTAACGGCATATTCCAGCCAGATTTCCTCTTGTGTTTCTTGGTATGCCTACGAAACAAAAGTAGAATATAATGTCTAATATGAGGACAGGGACTATTCATAGCAAAGGAATAGAAGCAGCATCCAATCAGAAGAAATACCATCTCACAGTAATTTCCCCAGCTTATCCATCCTTTGGGTAAATTTTTGAATAGGGTGATTGCGTTGGAATATGCAATATTAGCACCTTCAGTGTCGTTTAGCTTCAAATGAAAATCCCCCTTTAGTCGAAAAATTTCTGCCTTGTTCTTCGCTAGAAAGAACTCCAAATTTGTGCTATTAACCAGATTAAGACCAGTAGCAAGCTCTCCTTTCGTTTCCAGATGAGCTTTTGCCTGCTCTTTAATTTTAACAAAGGCTTCCTGCATCCACAGACGTGGCCAAGAGAACTTTAATAATTAACAATATTTCAAGCTCAAACAAAACAGATTCAGGGAACGTAAACTTATTATATAGGATCGTGGCAAAGGATGAGAGGTGGCAATACATGACTTCAATTAAACGATTAACAATTAAACGAATAAATATTTTAAACGAATTAGGGAAATAATTTATATATATAATAAAGAGAGAATAATATATGTGAAAACTATATGTTCAACCCAAAGAAACTCAAATAATAAAGTTAAAGGTCTACGAGAATTGTACCTGTACTTCCATTTGCGAGTGCCCATACATTTTTTCAAGTATCTGAACGCTAACATCATAAAGCCCTTGTTTCCGAGCTATCCTAGCAAGCTTATTGACGTTCCATGCTTTGTCACGATAACCGAGGTGATGAAGTTGAGTATTTGAAGTTATAAAGTCCTTAAATGCATCAATTACAACATTATACATCTCATTCCTCCACTGCAGCATATCATACCAGATGGTCATATTATCCCATTCATTTGGAGCTCTTAGCCTCCAAGTCTCAAGAATGTCTTTCAGATCTGCATAATGATTTCCCTGTCCCCCAAAAGCAGCATTTCCAGGAACTTTACTCCCATTTGTGATGTCAACATAAATTCTAGAAGACTCTTGCACCTCCACTAGTTGTTGAAATTGCTGCAGTAGAGGCACCCTAGCATGAAGAGACATTTCCGGTAACTGCCACCACTGTTCCAAAGCAAGATCAACGCCTTTCCCAACTATGTTTTCAGCATCTCCTACACCGTTTGCATTTTTTTCATGAAGGGCAAAACAAGCTTGAACCAAACGAAGCTTCGGCGTCTCTTCCACTTGTGCTTTGGGTATCACATGATCTTTCAAGTATGCCCAATCTGGAGCTTTCCAAAGACTATCAAGCAAAATTTCATAATTCTCGGTGCTTTTTCCAAAATCTACCAGGGCATCCCACTGACCAAGTTGAGTGGCACAGTGGAGCCATTGCTCCTCCCACAGGCACATTTCGGCCTTAGGTACTGTGTTATTGTAAGTGCCTTGGGTTGCCTTAACCATTGCCTGATAAAATAGGCTCTGAGCACGTTGCCAAAATCCATGTTGAACCATTGAAAGCCCAGCTCTCGATTCGGTGGTGTTGGACCTATTCTTCCACAATCCAAATCTCCTGTCATCTTCGTTTAACAAACGATAAAGCTCAGCAAGAGACTCAGCACATCTTGATTCATTCGTGAACAGCATGACATGAGTCTCTAACAAAGTCAATGCCAGATGCCATGCATTGTACGTTTTTCCTATATATTTGATAAGCTCACTAGGCATCCTAGGTTGAGGATGGCTCAACTGAAGCCCTTCCAGAAGTGCTTGAACAACATTTGGTCTGTGCCCTTGCTGCTTCTTGTGGTAGTCCTTCGAAAGTAGAGAAATCATAGGCTTAGCTAAAGCTTTCTGCTCTTCCTTGTGTAGAGTTGCCCACACAATTGGAAATACTAGCACCCACAAATGGTAAGCAACATTGGCATCTGTGTGAGCAAGCTCCCTTAAAGGGATAACAACATCAGCGACCTATAGCAGAAAAAGAGAACATAATACAGATTAATCCAGCTTCCAAAGGTAAAAAAACCCAAAAGAGCCTAAAATAATTAGTAAATATTCTCGATTTAACAGGACAAAAGAAAGCACCATAACGCCTCAGCAAAAAACTTTAATAATTTGCAATCACCTGAAGTTTGCTTGCCGCGCTAAGAAATTGTGCATGCTTCATTACAATGCTATCAAACATTGAACCAACTTCTTCAGGTCCCTCTGGCATAGCAGGTGGTTGGTAATGTGTTCCAGGATTTTGTGATGGCAAAAGTGGTACTACCCTGGCAGAATTCGGTGCTAGCGTAATGGGCTTCTCCTCAATTAAAATGGCTAGGAGGAGATCAAGACCCTGTTTGAGCCAAAAAACATCACCCATAGCTTCCCAATCTTGGTTTTGAATAATATACTGCAACCGTGCAAATAAATTTTTTCCGAGAGACTCATGGTATAACAAGAAGAACTTCCTTCGCATATCAGGATCCCTTGCCCGTAAACCAAGCATGGAATGTCTCTCAACTTTCAGAGAGATCTCTTGTCGGAGTGCCAACGGATACCTAATAGTGAAAAACAGATGATATTATCTCTCTCATAAAAAGCTTTGACTCAGGATAAGATTTAAACAAGAAAACTTACTTCGTTGAATCGGCACAAAGTCCATATAAAAGCTGGAGATACGCCTTATCCCACTCATCCAAAGCAACAGATGAGAAGTGCTGCTTATCAACCTGTGCAAGCTTCTGGAGGAAAGAAACTATATCTTTCTGGGTAAGAAATGCACCAGAGGACCCCGATAAACTTGTTTTCCCGAAATCATCCTCAGCCCACCTTTTTAACATGTCTAGCACGCAGATAAGCACACTAGAATCAGTCCCCTTTTCTGAAAGCAACGTGTTCAATATTTGAGTCACAGGTCTTTTGCAATCCGCTAAAAGCATAACCCTTTCATCAATAAGTTCCAAGACCGACTTTATATTAGATATGACTTCCCCAACATCAGCAGTTTGACGAGAAGAAGTTACTGCAGAATCTGAATCTGTCCGCTGGCTCTAAAAAGGGACAGCAAAAAGGCACAAGAGTCAGCCACAATTGGGGAAACATGAAACAGATACCTAGTTATTAATTCTAAAAAGGAAGGGAAAATTTACAGGAGCTACCAAAAGAGAGAAATGATATCCTGAATTTGATAGAATAAACGTACGTACCAAAAACATGTCAGCAAATATTAACTAACCAAAACATGTCAGCAAATGATATAAGGAGATGGGTCAGAGCCCGAAGATGATGAACCTGAGGACTATAGAAGTGAAAATCTTACGAAGGCATGAAGAAAAAGCTACATAGCTATTTAGATGCACTAGATATTCTAATACTCAGTCAATAAGGTGGTAAATGCCATGTAAAATCGATTTAACCTCAGATAAGGAAGAAAGAAAGCATATGATTTTATCTCTTACGAAAAAGGTAGCTATTACTGAAGAATAACTTACTTGTCTAGGATGAGCACCCGCTGCTGATCCCAGATCCCGCGAAAGACGCTGAAGGATATGCACCAGTACATAAGGATCAACAAAGTTTTTCTGAACCTCTGCCAAGGTTTTGAGGACAACAAGTACAAAGCTGATTGAACCGAGAGAGTTATCATCTCCTGACACTTGTGGAGCAGTAACAGGATGCACATGTTTTTGTATCAGCTCACTGAATTTCTGATACAACAGCTTTATGTCAGGAGGCGTACTAGCTCCATCATGTGGGAAGGCGATGAAAACCATCTTCAACAAAGAGCATAGCGATTTCCCAGCGTCGAACATCTTGTGTTTGAAAGACAGCTCAAGAAACTGGTGAAGACCAGAACAGTCAGCAAAGAACAGAAATGATTTCATATATTAGGATAACGCTTACTGCAGCAAGTATACCTGTGAGATCTGGCTGATGTTGTTTTTAATGAAAAGATGCGGCTGCTTCTCCAGAACCTTGTTCATGACATCCAAGCCCTGAGCAAGTGCTGTGGACGGATCTGACTGAGACGGTGGCATGCTACTAAGCAGCTTTTCTAAATAGTTAAATTTGACGTTCGCATTTGGCCAAACTTCCAAAGCTTTTGAAAGAAAATCTAAAGCTTGTTTGTACATAGTGTTGGCTTCCCTGTCCTTAGGCTCAATTACCACTGCTACCTGTTCGAGGAAGAGAAAGGAAACTTAAAACTACAGCCATAAATAGAATAATGCCACGATCAACCAACATACTTCGAGACTAAAGGTAGTCAATATGGCCTAGAACTTAACCAGATCCAAAAGAAACCTACGATCCGCATAATCTCATTATAAAATTTAATACATAATACTATACTGCTCAGAGAAGAAGGGCCTCCGTAATTTCAGAACTTCCCACCAATAGATTAAAACCAGTAAGTTATAAACATGCCCAATGGTAGTAAGAGTGTAAAGCCTTACTCTTATAAAAAAGTTAATGATTAGTTCTTCCATGGCAGCATTTGGCTTGAATTCCTCATCAGGCTGGGTAGCAGATCCAGGAGTTTCTACATTGGGGATTGACGATGCACCACCAGGTGACATAAGACACAATGATTGGAGACCAGGTTCAACTTTAAGTCGTTTACTTGGGTCTTCAGATATGGAAGATCCATCAGTTGAGCGCTTAGGATCCGCACTGGATGAAGGATGTAACCCATTACTGACCTCACTGGTTGCATCAGCATCAATAACCATTTTAGTTTCATTTTGTCTTTGTCTTTCCCAGCTGACAACCAATCCAGCAAGTTCAATTGCAAGCCGCCTATTTTCTGCTGTAGTATTGTATGGCAAACCAAGACGACTTAAGGAATTAACCATCTGAGGTACAAATTGTGCTCTACAACTGTAAAACAGATCTGAGTGCCGGACAATGAGTTGGAAGATGTGGATCAAATTTGGAATTGAGTGGCCCTCCTCCACCAAAATTTTTTTGGTGTATCTTATCCAAATCGGCATTCTTGAATCTCCAAGAGGAAGCCTTTTCGGTAAAGCTGGCATTAAAATATCCAGGGCTTGCTTAACTAGCATCTTATTCTCCGGCTGGCATGTCCTAAGAAGCGCAACAAAAACCTACATCCAGTCGACAAAAAACATTTGTATCACCGGGTTAGATGGAGGAGTATTTTAGGCACATGCTTGTTATTAGGATTTAAATGACAATCTGCAAGGTCGTCAATGGAAAAAAAGGTGAAGTTCCAAGTATTTTCCATTTTTCACTCTTCATAAAAACGACAAGGAACAGTAAAAGTCACCAATGGAATTAAAATGCCCACTGGTACCTGACAGAAACAATTGATATGGTACCTGGAGAATGATTTTC
>NC_025696.1:2106319-2107728 GCF_000633955.1 Camelina sativa | reverse complement strand
GAGGCGAGACTTATAGTCTTGAATGTAAGGCAGAGACAATATTTACAAACATGGTGGAGTCGATTGGGTTGTATATGATTGGGCAAAGGATATGGTTTAAATACCCCTACGAGATGTTCTCAGAGTTGAAGTTGTTGTATGATGGATCCGATAGTTTCCAGGGAATGTGTTCAGCTACGTTGTGGACAAGATCAATAGAACTCTATGTGCAAAAGGATGAGATTTGTAATGATGGAGCTGGTGAAGAAGAACACAATGATGATGGAGCTGGTAAAGAAGAACACAATGATGATGGAGTTGGTCAAGAAGGAGTCAATGATGGTGGAGATGGTGAAGGCAACGATAGAGCTTGGTCTGCTAGAGGTAGTGATGAGGAGGATTGTTTCGGTAGAGGAGATGATGATGANCAAAACAAAGAATCTAAAATTTTGTCCAAAACAACGTCGTTTTTTATATCTATCCAAAATCTTTCTTCTTCTCTCCTGAAACTCTCTCTCGCGGCGGAGGAACCCTAGAATTTGGGTGTTTTCAATTTCGAGTCGATCTGAAGCCGAAGGCAATGATTCCCGAGGATGAAGGTGGTTCGGAGGTTGCACCTGGAGATCGAAACCGGTAATTTTCGAAAAATCATTTACGAAATTCCTCATAGTTCATCGATTGATTAGCATTGGATAGTTTGTTGAATTCTATTGTGTAATTGCATCAAAAATGTGTTATAATAGTGGGTATTTGTATAAGTTGTGTATGATTTGTGTGTGTGTGTTAGAGAAAATCTCGGTTTTGAACAATATTTGGTTTTGTTTTTGTAGACCTGAAGATCCAATTTTCATAATCTTCTATAATGGAAAGTTTGAAGTCGCCAATGGTGCTGTGATTGCATATGTTGGAGGCGAGACTTGTAGTCTTGAATGCAAGGCAGAGACAATATTTACAAACATGGTGGAGTCGATTGGGTTGTATATGATTGGGCAAAGGATATGGTTTAAATACCCCTACGAGATGTTCTCAGAGTTGAAGTTGTTGTATGATGGATCCGATAGTTTCCAGAGAATGTGTTCAGCTGCGCTGTGGACAAGATCAATAGAACTCTATGTGCAGAAGGATGAGATTTGTAATGATGGAGCTGGTGAAGAAGAACACAATGATNCAACCCTTAGCCAAATTTCCAACCCAAAATTCGCATATATATTATCGAAATTGAATAATTAAAATCAACCAAAACAATAATTATTACTTACCAGAACTAGATGATGAATACATACGATAACCTACTTCAGATCGACTCGAAATTGAAAACGCCCAAATTCTAGGGTTCCTCCGCCGCGAGAGAGAGTTTCGGGAGAGAAGAAGAAAGATTTTGGATAGAAATAAAAAACGACGTCGTTTTGGACAAAATTTTTGATTCTTTG
>NC_025696.1:2097841-2105833 GCF_000633955.1 Camelina sativa | reverse complement strand
GCCGCGAGAGAGAGTTTCGGGAGAGAAGAAGAAAGATTTTGGATAGAAATAAAAAACGACGTCGTTTTGGACAAAATTTTAGATTCTTTGTTTTGCCAAAACGACGTCGTTTGGATCGTCGCGCACACGTGGAATCCACGTCATTTTGATTAAACGGAAGCTTAACAGAGTTAGTCGATAAACACGTTTTTGTATGTTATGGCACAACAATTATACTTGGGGTATTGATTTCGAAGTTAGGGTACGAAATTCAAATATCTATCAACATAATGTATGTTTACGCCAGATCAATAGTCAAATGTATAAATTCAACACAAGACTATTGTGGAGGTATGAAAAAGCCGTTTTTCCGTGATTGTGGCCTCAGCGGAGAGAAGCTTTTCCAAGTTAAAGTTATTGAAAAATTATTTAAGATCTTCTATGTCTCAGGAAAGGTTGAATGGTTTAGCTATTTTGTGCATTGAGAAAAGTATGTTAGAGAGCATTGATTTTGAAACTGTTATTCATGATTTTGCATCTACTAAAGCTCGAATGAACCGTTTCATATGATCGTTTTATTCTTCTTGGAATGACTACTGTTTTTTTTTTTCAGATTCAAGAGAATATATATTTTGGTGTGAAGGTTGTTAACGAAGATTGCAAGAAGAGAGTGAGCGTGGGGAAGGAGGAGTGCAGTGAAGACCTTGATTGCAAGAAGAGAGTGAGTGTGGGGAAGGAGTGGAGTGAAGACCTTGATTGTGGTTGTTGTTACCATTGGCGAAGAAATATTACAAACCAAATCGTTTTTAACTTGTGTTTTGCTTGTTTTTTATATAAGACTCTATCCAGTTTTTTTTGTTGGAACAAACTGAAAATTGTATGTTTTTTGATGTATTAAGGGGCACTTTTTTTAAGTTTGCCCAGGGGCATGCCCTATGGTTAAGCCGGCGCTGTTCAGCGTTTTCCATAGACAGTATTGGGTTTACCGGTTTTTCAGTTAGTTTCAGTTTAACTTAACAAAAACTCAAAGCATATAGTTTTTCAGTTTAACTTGACAAAAACTTTGGATTAGTTTGGTTTGGTCGCAACTGTTTTCCAGTCCTGCTCAGTGGTGCTACTGACAAAGAGACTTCCTCACTTCACCAATATACATTAATCTGATTGGATAATGTTATGACATTTCTTTATCGACACTACTTTTGGTATTATTGCAGATACTACAACACAAGTGGATCGATGTTATATTATAATATAATCATTTATATACACAAATGCAAGCAAAATAATAGGACAAAATACTGCTAGTAGATAGATATTTGTCCCAAACAAGAAATAAAGTACGTAATGATTCAAAATCCTTTCGTTTGAGAACATTATCCGGCTAAAGCCTCGTTCGTTTTATCACTTTTTAAGTTTACCCAACAAGGTAAAATAAGTATGTGTATATTATCTTCTACTAAATGTGAATAAATGGGTTCTCTCAACAAATAACAACTTTTTTTTTGTTTCTTATCCAATCGAAGACAACGTGGTTACAATGAATTTCTATATATAATCCACTGGAGCACGTCTTTCAGTTAAACGTCGAAAATGTTCTGCGCGTAAAAGTCGTTGAATCACATTCTGTCCAGTAGCAAATTTTTTACAAAATCTATTATCACAAAAGAAAACAAAAAAGAACACGTTGAATCACATTCTGTCCAGTAGCAAATTTTTTACAAAATCTATTATCACAAGAGAAAACAAAAAAGAACAGAGGAAGAAGAGCCACGAGATTGAGCGATATTTGTTGCCTATCTCTATTATGATTTTTATTTGTCATATAAAGATATTAAAAAAATAGTGACACACTATCTTCTACCTTCTAGAAGGACATTTTACTAGTTGAATTTAAATAAATAAAAAGGATTTTTCGACAGAATAAATAAACAAAAAATATATAATGCAGTATAAAAATTAAAGTCCCGACAAATTAACATTAAAAAAAAATACAGGAAAAGTTGAAGCGAAGCAGAAGATCTAAAACGGACCTCTTCTTTCTAGTTTCTACAAACTAGCGGGACCCGTATTTGTCGCCTCTACGGTTCATAATGTAAAACCTAAAACGATGACGTCAAAGTTACAATGGGTTACATCCAATTTATCAGCAAAGTCGTCCAAATCTCCAACTTAGATCATCAATATATCCATAATCGTATATATTCGTTTCTCCAAATCCATTAAAGAACAAAATCTCTCGATTTAGTACTTGAAAAAAGTGATGGGTTTGTTGTTTGGTTCATACGGATAAATCATATTTTCATTGGCCATCCATCCATGATCTATTCATGTTCACGTGTTCTAGAGTATCTGTGGGCCAGAAGATTTCATAATCACGTATGGATGCATATCCTAATTGTTTTTTTTTTTTTTTTTTTTCTTTTTGGTCAGTTGGGATGCATTTTATCTCACCTGTAGAGATTTTCTAAATTGGACAATATGTATAACTTTTTAAACAGCTCTAATCAGAACACTGGAAGCAGAACATATACTATATGCTTTTTTTTGGTTTTCATTGATAATAGGATTCACAAGGTAAAAAAAAAAAACGCGTAGATCCTACGTAAACACGAAACACACGGCGTAAGTTAGCACACTAATACTCGTCCGTGTTAGCTTAATTACTGTAAGTACTAGTATTAATTACAAACGTCAAAGCCCTGATCGCTTTCGTATTTACACCACTAATTAAAACACGGTCTTAACTCGTTTCCACCGAGTCAACTCGCTACCAGCACTGATCAGTTTCCCAGTTCCGTCCGACGTAACTGCCCAACCCGGAGGTACCGACGGTCAAAGGACTGCTCCGACGCAACATCCTCCGGTCGTAAACAGAGCGTTTCTCGGGATCAGAAAGCGTACAGTAGGCGGCGTGGATCTTCATAAACTCCTCCGCCGACGAATTGGTCCGATCGGTTCCCGCCACGTCGGGATGGCAGATCCTGGCCAGTCTCCGGTAAGCCGATTTGATATCCTGGCTCGTCGCGTCTAGAGGAACCTCGAGGACATCGTAGAGCGAGGCGGTCGCCGCCGTAAATCGCCGAGGGATCTGATGCAATCTCGGAGAGTCTTCGGCGCAGGTGTAAGAGCAAGAGGCGGAGACTAGAAGAGGAGAGATCCGAGCCGTGCGAGATGACGGAGATAGAGTAGGGGAGAGAGGCGGAGAAGAAGGTGAAGAGAGAAACGGATGAGTGAAGGAGGAGGTCGGAGATGAAGAAAGCATCTTCGCTAATCGCTGAGAAACGATATCGTTTTCGAGTATTCGAGTTTTGCGTTTTTGTTATTGTTCGAGAGAGAGAGAGATAGAGGGAAAGATTGAAGAAGAAGGGAAACAGAGAGAGATTTATTTATAGGCAAAGAGAGGGATTAGTCACTCAATTGCTTGATTAAGACTCTAATTAGTTTTTAAATGCATAGGAGGGGATTAATAAAGACGGGTCGGGTTAATAAAGAAGGGTCGGGTCGGGTCTGTGAGATATGAGTCTGATCCCTTATCCAGTTGGGGAAATTATTGCACAACAAGGAGATAAGAATGTACGTAAGATCTTTATGCGTAGTGGCCAAATTGTTCTGTGGCTGTAATTGTCATTTTTAACATATTACAGAAAAATAAAATCAGGCTTTTTTTGGTTTTTAGTTATTACTATTATTATTATTTTTTTTAAAATAAATGCATGCTAATTTTATTTTTATTAGCAGAAAAGTATTTTATGGTGAAAATTGGAAAAATGGAATTTTCTTATGTGTAGTAGATTTTTATTTATTGATTATTATGATTTTGTTGTATAGAGACTTTAATATGGACCTTGTATTGTTTGTTGGATATTGAGAAGACAGAAATAGATTTTTAGAAGATTTAGAAAAGTCGCTCTTGCATACATTTATTATAGCTTTGCCTCCCACTACCATACAAACCATAATTGATAAGTATTTTTATGTTGCTTTTTATTTTTATTTTTATTTTTAGCAATGGAAATACTAAAAAGAAGTGCCAAATGGCAATGTGCAATTTGATTTGTGAGAAAATTGTTTTCTTACTATACTACAAAAGAAAGGCCAATGGTAAACGCCAACAAACGGTCCTTTTGAACTACTATATAGTAGTATATACTACAATAAAATAAAATTTACTACTATCAAATACTAGGTAATACATAAATATTTTAACTTTAAGTTCTTTATTATTTAGTGTTAATCAAAATAAATAAAAATATAAAAACTTCATATTATTAGATTATGGTTGTCTTAATCAAGGAAAAAAGTCGGCTTTTTTGTTTTTATTAAACATTTGTAGAGGAAAAGTCGACTGAGTTATTATTTTACCTTTTTTTTTTTTTTGTATTCTTCTGCGTGAGGTAATTCAAATGAACCGGAATCACGGATGGAGATTAATATTTAGAGTAAACTAAACTCGTTTATCTGTCACTGACTTCTTTTTTTACTAAACTAACCTTTTGAAAATATTGTTTTTATACGCATAATTATCTTTGAATTAAAAAAAGATAATCACATGCTTAAGTTGTGTTATCTAAGCATTACATTGAAAAAATCAATTCCCTCTTAAACATGACCTAACTATGAAAAGTGCTCATGTTTCATTACAATCAAATTCGACTCTCCTTAGTCCTTAAACAAGATGATCATGTTGAAACCTCCCGGGGTTCTAGAAGATTGTGATTGTTGTAAGCAAACTATTGTAATCTCTACTTCTTCTCCAACCACGTGATTGGTCGACATCTTTTTTTTTTTTTTTTTTTTTTTAACACATAATCCAATTGTTGTGGTAACTAGTGCCGATCGCTTCATCTCTTTTCTAGATAAAACTTATCTTCAGAACGATGACTATAACATTTACTTTTGTTGATCATATTTATCCCAAGAGATAATTATGTTAATTCAAGTCTTTTGACATCTTCAAAAGCCAAACAAGTAACATATTTTTAGTTACATGTATAAGAAAAGAATCGTAAGTGACGTCGACGATTGACACCACCAATTTCGTGGGTGACACATTCCCTTCCATCAGCATTTTGCGCTTTCATGTCATCTTCCATATAAATATTAACAAATTCCAGACACACACACACATACGTATACGTCTACGTATCCATGTCGATTAACATACCTTATAATTAAATCTTATGCAACTTGTAACATTAGTATATTAGCTGCTACAAAGCTAAAAGTTAATCACATTAGAAGGAACAACATTAATAAACGAGACCAAGCGGGATAAAGTGATAGAGACAGGAACGTGGAAATAAGCTAAATCCAGCAACTTTACACATTGGTCAAGGGCTTAACTATATACCGACATTGTTAAGTTTCTTTATGGTGTACCTCATCTCACTAGATTAAATCCTTGGTTCCTGACCATTCACATTACTCATTTACTTGTCTTTGAATTTTGATGAAGCCCATTTGAAATAACCACAGTTTGCTTCTGGATTAGAGGAAGGTCCCTGCAAGAGATGTAGATACTATTAGAGCATATAACTACCACGGTTGAAAAAGACTTGGGGGTTTTGCTTAGTTCTTCTACCTCAGCTCGAGAGCAGACGTAGAATCTACGGCCAAATGTGGGACCTGGTTTCTTTACGACCCGAGCAACACAAGCTTCTTTATGTCCTTTGCAGAGAGGTATGCTGTTTTGCATTAGGTTCTGTATTCTTTGCCACTCCATTAGAGCTGTACCGTTCTTTTGTTTAGCTGAAGAACCGCTTTGTTCTTGTTCTTGTGTTGAAGTAGTCGATTCACCGTCTTCTCTGCTGGAAACTGCCGGTTGTGTGATGCTATCAACTTGAGAGCTCTGACTGGAGGATGAAGACTTATCCCCACCATTGTTCGCCTTTGAGTTTGCAGTGAAAAAGGACTTGAGAGAAAGCTGAGATGATTGGACTTTCCTCGCTTTTTTCCTGTTTCCATCTCTAGAGATATTCCCAGCTCTCCCTGATGATACACAGATTGCATCACTAGGGTTATCAATTAAACCTCTCGATGCCATAATGTCTGATTCTGTAACGCTGCAAGTGGATTCGTTCTCAAAACAACAAGATTTCTCCAGTGAAATCCCCTTTGAACCACAGTTTCTCAGTGGTCCTGTCGAAATATCTCCACAGCTTGATGAAGCATTACCTTGACTCGATGTTGAACATGCCACTTCATTGGCTTTGGCTTCCTCATTGGCTTGCCTTTTCATAAACACTGAAACTGTTACAGTAAACAAAAAGAGTGAAGAAAGATACAACAAAGATAGAGACATGAATGAAACTGAGAATATGAACCAATCTATCACACTGGAAAATAGAGGAAAGTTTTTGTACCAAGAGTTTGCTGGAAACCATAAATCATGGGAAGGTATCTCGACGCTAATGGCGGCGTGCTATGTGCGGGGATGTCTGGTAAATCATCAAAACTAGTGAATACAGGTACATGGTCTGATCCCTTTAATTTTGTACCTAGCCCACCTTTCCACCTGTAGAGTGCAGAAGGTGACTCACGGTCATTTTGAGATCCAAATAGAATAGAAAAGGTAATCTTTTAAGTTGAAGCACACATGGGATCATTCTTGATCATCTTGACTTACCTTGTTGACATATTTTCATCCTTAAACCGCTTATACTCTGTCAATATGTCACATTCCTTGACATGGCAAGCAAGAAAACTATGGCCTTGCTTATCTTTGTCTTGATGCAAGCATGATCCAGCAACTAAGATATGATCAATCCTCGAACCGTAGTTAAATTGTTCTGCTCCAGTACTTGAGGACCAACATGTGAATGCATCTTTCCTATTAGAAGTCCAGAAATAAGCAATCAATGATAGAAAAAGGTTCAAAGAATGTAATCAAATGATAAAAAAGCTAAGATCCCTCAATAGACACAGAAGAGGTTATCACAAAAGTTCACCTTTCTGGATGCTTTGATCTGAAAACATCTGAGAATGAGCCTCCACGTTCAACTAGCAAAGATCTAAACCACTTTCTGAACCTGCATTTTTTATTGGCATGAAATGAGAAATCTGACAGGAAACAAAATCTCGAGTAAAGCAGATCATGAATATGAGTATTTACATACTCGTTTTTCTCGAAATCAGCCCCAGCTTCACATCGATCCATAGCAGAAGGAGCAATGTTGAGATCCCCAACAACAAATACCCTTCTTCCTTGACGCAAAAGACACTCCCATCTTCTCTACAAGAAAACTAAGAAACAGTTAACCCAATATCATGATAAGCCGAACTACCTCCTTGTCTCCATTCAGAAAGCTTACCTCTAAAATATCATAAAACCGATGCTTAAACTCAATCCTCTCAGCATCATCAGCTACAGCTCGTGGTCCATAGACATTGAGAACAACTGAAAAAAAACACATAAATATATGCAAACTGTAAAGAAAATTACATTTTGCACAATAGAATGTACATGAAAAGAAAGAATTAAGAGTCATACCAAAGTGGGCATGATCAGTTATAACACAGCGTCCTTCTTGGTCAATCCTAAGAAGCTCATCTTTCTCATATTCCTCAAGCCCTTCAGCTATCGCATACGTTTCAGTCTTCACACATCGTGAATTACTGCTTACAAGACCAGTGATGCCTTCTTCCGCTGCAACAGGCAAAGCAATTTCACAGCTTAAAGATGCTGACTTTACCCTGCAAAACGTTGCTACACCTGCAAAATTTCAAGAGGAGAGGATTAAAAAAACCTCCACAACCATAACCATGTCCTCTGTTTCTCAAAAACCCACTGAAGACTATAGAGCTTGATGCTTACCAGAGTAACCAGTACGACCTTTCTCACAAGTGCGTGTGCACGAGAAAAACGATTCATACCCATCAGCTATAGCCAAATCCGCTGTTAATTCCTGTCTTCTAAGTTTCGTTTCCTAGATTTTCAAAACACGGATTCATAGGCGAAACAGAGAAGAAAAGGATTGAAATTTCAAAAATTGAAGTAAAAAAAAAAAAAAAAAA
>NC_025696.1:2084798-2097568 GCF_000633955.1 Camelina sativa | reverse complement strand
AAAAAAAAAAAAAAACCTGGAAGCAGATGATATCAGCGTCGAAGGAATCGAGAAGTTTGAGAAGAGAATCAAACTGGGAAACTCGTTGCCTAAGGCCATTAACGTTGTAAGTCACAATCTTCATCCTCTCTCCCCTTTCTTCCACTCCCAAAGTTCAATAAAGATCGTTCCTTTATTTTAGGTTGTAACGTTGGACGGTTGAGATCTGAGAAGACTAAAGTCAGTTGAATCAACGGTTGTAC
Source organism: Camelina sativa (assembly GCF_000633955.1). Classification (NCBI taxonomy): domain Eukaryota; kingdom Viridiplantae; phylum Streptophyta; class Magnoliopsida; order Brassicales; family Brassicaceae; genus Camelina; species Camelina sativa. Next base: position 2,097,326 of record NC_025696.1, on the reverse strand, counting down.
ACGTGGATAAGTTAGAGTGTAACCAGGCGTAGAGTATAATATCTCTTGAATGGTGGCGCGTGGGGAGCACAAGTTGTTGATTTGCCTCGTCGGCGTCCACCACCATTATCGCCGGATTGGGTTTTTATATACTATACTTACGTTGAAGAAGACGAAAACGAAACCAACTTCTACTTATTTCTTATTCTTCTCTCTCTTTATCTTCCTTGGTTTTTGTACTAGAAGTTTTGACATTGTAATATGGATCAATCGAAGAAACCAAAAGCTTGCTCTGAATCCGAATCCTCTGTTTCTTCATCTTCTTCTTCTACTTCGGGACATAATCTCAGGTCTTAATGCTTAAAAATCTAAACTTTATGGCTGTGTCATGTTTATTCATAGTTTTGAATTCGTCTAAATTTCAGAGCTGAGATGGTGGTGGTGGAAGTGAACAAGGAAACAGTTTGTTCTCGTAAAGCAGAGCGAGAAGCTTCGTAGAGATAAGCTCAAAGAACAGTTTCTTGAGCTTGGAAACGCATTAGGTATTATATATTTATCTATCTATCTAACAAGACTTTTGAATTGAGATTTTAATGGTTTCTTTCTGCAGATCCAAATAGGCCTAAGAGTGACAAAGTTTCACTTCTCACTGATACAATACAAATGCTGAAGGATGTGATGAGCCAAGTTGAAAGACTAAAGGCTGAGTATGCAACACTATCTCAAGAGTCTCATGAGGTGAATAATTGATTTACTTACCAATTATTATTATTATTCTCTTACTGGATTCTACTTCGTTGTGATTATCTTTTACCATTGCTATAAGCAGCTTATTCAAGAGAAGACCGAGCTGAGAGAGGAAAAAGCAACTCTCAAGTCAGATATTGAGATACTCAACGCTCAGTATCAGCATAGAGTCAGAAGTATGGTTCCATGGAGACCACATTACGCTTATCCTATCCCTGTAGTAGCCATAACTCAGGGCCAGTCCACTTTTATACCGTATTCAGCCTCAGTCGTCAATCCTCGAATCGAACAAGCATCGGTTCAGAAACGTTCCTCATCTTCTGGTGCTTCAAGCAAACAAGATTACAAAAGCAAGTCTTTAGATCAAGGCAATGACCATAAATATGATGTTGGTTTAGAGCTTGAGCTTAAAGTCCATGCACCTTCTTTAGCTCAACAGGTGAGTGATAAATCTTCTATGGCTTTACCAACAAGTTCGTTCTGTGTTGTTGTTGTTACTATTTATATTTCTCACAGACTGATCAAAGTTACTTCTATGCAGGATGTTTCTGGAAAAGAGAAGAAAGAAAGCTTGACACCTACTGCAAACTCATCAAATAGTTACTCCTCATCTCAAGCTGTTCAAGATAGTTCCCCCGGTGGTGTGAATGACATTTTAAAGGCATAAACCGATAAACATATTCCCCTCAACCCTGTGTTCTAGTACTTTGATTGAGAAGGAACTCAATAGCACCACCTAACTATGTAACATTATCACAAGCAAATAAAACACACAAAAAGTCAATTGCTTTGTATCTCTTTGCAACTGAACTATTATTGTTGTAAGACGTGAGAAACATTTCTAAACCTTACAACCAGACGGGTTTTATCCAATATACAATTTTCTTGGTCTGACAGTAAAAAAAAACATGGTGACAGATAATGTTCTGTGTATGGGAGATCACGGTTATGGACTTGTTAATTTACATTTTTCGAGAAAGCTGGTAACCAGGAGGGCTTTTAACATTTTTTGACTTGATGCTTGCACTTCTCAAAAGTCTTTGAAACTCATGGATGCTGAGTCTCCCATCTTCATCCACGTCTGCCTCTTCAAGCAGTGGTTCTATAGAGCCTTTCAAACCCGTTTGCTGCAAACATTGATTCTTAGAAAACAAAGCAGAGAAAAGAGGGGAATGTAAAAGGCTTGAGAGACTGACCACTCGAAGTTCCTCGGGAGTTATAAACCCATCTCTGTCTATGTCAAACTTGTCAAATGCTGCTCTTGACCTCTCTTGCCACTTCTCAGAGTCATGTTCCTCCAATTGGTTTACGTGCAAAGTAGCCACCACAAACTCAGTGAAATCCACCAAGCCATCAGTGTTGCTATCGATCTGCAGAGACACAGACACATTTTGGATTATACACTAACACATCAGGAAGGGGCTTTTAGTCCTAAACACTCAGTTTACCTACCGCTTGAAGAATCTCTGCTACTCTTGCATCTTTCAGTTTCCAAGGAACATCTTTTGCAAGAGCCTGTTAAGACTAGAAAGTTAGTAGACTCTCCATTGCAGTCATGCGGTGAAATCGCTTACTTGTGTTGTCTATTTCGTACCTGCCTCATCTCCTCAAGGCTTATAAAACCGTTCTTGTCAATGTCAATAGCATCAAACTGGTCTCTGAGATCATCCAGCTCATCCTCATCAATTGTTGTCGCCAGAGCCTACAAAAACATAACAACTCAGGTAAAAAACGAAAACTCTTTTTAACTATTCATATGAAATACAATATATAATTACCCTAAGAGCAATCTGCTTAAGGCGGCTGAATTTCACAAACTGACGCATGTTGTTCAGAACAGATATGTCTATTGGAATCTCTGAGGCCTCACCTCCTTCTCTCACCCATGGATGTGCTGCAAACCCAAACCATCAAGAAGATGAGTGAATATAACCTCAGACAATGGAAAGCTCATGGCATATGCATAACATACATAGTGCTTGAGCTGCTGTTAACCGTGCACGCGGCTCCTTAACTAACAACTTTTTCACGAAATCTTTGGCACTGTTGCTAACGGTTGGCCACGGGACTGTTTTGAAATCAGGTTTTTTTCTCATGACCTGTTCTTCAAGTCAGTATTCACGAAAAAACACATCATTGCTTTAAATTTTGTTCTGTCAGAAAATTACTAGACCTCATTGAATATTCCATCTTGAGTCTTATCCCAGAAGGGTCTTCTCCCGCAGAGTAGAATATAAGTGATGACACCGATGCTCCAGACGTCTGATTCAGGTCCCGACCTACGTTTCAACACTTCAGGTGCAACGTAGTAAGCGCTTCCTACTATATCCTGAAATTTCATTCCTGCAGCCATTTTCACAAAATCGTCTCTATATATCATCCAGCTCTCAATTATCAAAGACAAGACTGGACAAGTGAAAAAACTTGCAGGACTTACCTGGCTTTATGAAGTCTGACAAACCAAAATCTGTAGCCTTCAAAGACGAATCTTCTTCAGTTGATTTGAACAGAAAATTCTGATGGGGTTTAAAGGAAAACTCTGTTTAAAGTGATGAAAGGTTCTTTCACATATTCCAGGCATCAAATCAAACCGAACCGTACCTACCTCTGGCTTCATATCACGGTGCACTAGACCGCGTAAATGACACTCAGCTGCAACTTTCATCATTTGTCTCACCACAACCGCTGCATCTTTCTCGGTGTAACGGCTATCTTTCCTAGAAACATATACACATAAAGTAACGTTAACTTCCCAAAATGTTTATTTTCTACAGATTAGTTTTATGTAATAACGCAAACTCTTACTTAGCTAGTATTCGATCTAGCAATTCACCACCTTCACATAACCTGGAAAAGGAAAAACTCATTAAAGCCAGGGTATATTCATTTTTTCTTGTATCGCAAGCAAAAGAATGATTGGTGAAAAACAGAGTCAAAACGTGTAGCTTACTCCATAACTATATAAACATAGTTTTTGTCATCAAAAGCATTGTGAAACCCAACCACATTCTCATGCCCACCTAAAGCTTTTAGTATCTTAACCTCTCGCTTCACATCTTCCACTTCAATCGGTAGAGTCATCTGCACACCAAATTACACAAAAAACCATTTTGCCATGAAAAAAGGACGAACTTGGTATGACAAAACTATCTTAGAGCCAGCCAAAAACTTGGGATGGGGAGCTTACTTTGCGGTCAAGCAATGACGTAATTAATGGTTGAATAGAAATTTATGGATCTTTAGGTTAAACCCATTCACGATGAGCTTTTGGAATCATAGAGAAATCAAGAAAACGTGTGAATCCAATGATGTTTTTTTTTACCTTGGCCTTATCGATTCTCTTGACCGCGACGCGATTTCCATTGTTGTTATCGGTGGCTACGTATGTAAAGCCAANTCTCATGACCTGTTCTTCAAGTCAGTATTCACGAAAAAACACATCATTGCTTTAAATTTTGTTCTGTCAGAAAATTACTAGACCTCATTGAATATTCCATCTTGAGTCTTATCCCAGAAGGGTCTTCTCCCGCAGAGTAGAATATAAGTGATAACACCGATGCTCCAGACGTCTGATTCAGGTCCCGACCTACGTTTCAACACTTCAGGTGCAACGTAGTAAGCGCTTCNCTTGTTTTTATTACTTACCTTCTGTTTTGCCTGATGATTAGGAATCCGGCGACTGGAGCCATGTCTGGTGGCTTTAGGAGAAGAGAAACAGAGACCCATGTGATGGTCTTCGGGTCTGTCTCTAGTGGAGGATATATTCACAGCGATGATGGCTCATAAAAAATGAGCGAAACGTTGNTATATATCATCCAGCTCTCAATTATCAAAGACAAGACTGGACAAGTGAAAAAACTTGCAGGACTTACCTGGCTTTATGAAGTCTGACAAACCAAAATCTGTAGCCTTCAAAGACGAATCTTCTTCAGTTGATTTGAACAGAAAATTCTGATGGGGTTTAAAGGAAAACTCTGTTTAAAGTGATGAAAGGTTCTTTCACATATTCCAGGCATCAAATCAAACCGAACCGTACCTANAGGGTTGGGCCATGAAAATAAAAAAAGTGCTGTAATTACAAGATTGACATCATTCTGTTTCATTTTTTTGTGTTACCTTTGGAAACTCACAAAAAAAAAAAAAAGACGCAGTATAATACATATAGTATTAATTTAGTTCTGGCACACGAAAATGAAGCCACTAGTTTCGCAGTGTAATTAGCATTGTTTACCATCAAAACTTGTGAACTGCTGTGTAGAGGAAATTTCGACTTTTTAACTTTAGATGAGTTGTTCCAATACAAATCATCCAAAAAACCCTAATGAGTTGGAACGCGGTAAGGTAAACTATTTACAAACCTAACCTCTTCAAAACTCGGATTCTACCTCAAAATGGTTAAAAGTTCAACTTAAAGCAAGTTAGAACCACGGATGCCATGTTGGATCCATCATACATAGATTGCGAGGCGACAAAGCTGCCTCCACCAATTCATTCACACCTCTTTGTACAGACTGTGGCGGCTCCACCGAGTTCTCATCCTGTAATGAACAACTCGAAAATATCAGATTCAACAGTTCAGGAAATGGACAAGAGCTTTCTTTTGAGTTTTATGAGAACTTTAGTAGCATCAAAAACTCGTGGAGATGTAATTGATGATTGTACCTCTTCACAGAAATACTGTGGCGCTATTCCTCTGATTCGTCCAATGACATCGTCAACGTTTAAGTTAACTTTGTGCTTCAGCTCGGCCGAACTCAAAGTAGCAATTCCTGTAACAGGAGGAATAGGCACCCCAAGAGGTCTTCTTCCAAACCATGATAGAAGCTCATCGCGAAAGAACATGGCTAATTGATACCGAAGATGTTCGTTTTGCTGAAAATTCGCAAAAGAGAAGAAGAGGTTAAAGGCCAAATGATTTGAGTGCATCACTCAAGCTTTGGTAAATATTTCTTATTACCTTGGAGGAGAAAACTGCTTGAGATGCAGAACACATGTTTGACATGAGAGGACCTTCGACACCAAAATGCGATAGGAATGCTTGCATGTTTCTTGTGAGGCGGAAAGGGACAGGTTCGTTGAGCTCGACCATCCCATTGGAGTCGTACGATGGATGAAAATCTGTCTGGAACATTTTCCCCGTATTTTTGGCGAACAAGATCTTGTTTGGGGATCTCCCACCAATTTGTAGAATGAAGGACATGAAATTGGATACAGCTAGCTGGACAGCGAATTGCTTCTTGAAAGCCCAAAGATGACTTCCGCTCATTGATGTCTTGTACATGTACTGAGAGAAGATGGTGTCATTGACTATGTTCTTTGTGATTTCACCATAAGCCTGTAGTCGAAGATCTCCAATTGCTTCTGGTGAGATTTGCCCTGAGATGGCTTGATTGAGTTTCTCCTTGAAGTAGGTAATAGGATGATCTGACTCTCGACCATTCCTTTCGCAGTGATTCTCATATACCTCAAGGAAAGTGTTGTACATGAGATCATCCTCAACCATTCGGACCTGAGACGAAAAAATGTTAGCATGCCATACCTCCTTGAGAAATTTACCTACTCTTATTATGGGCAGCCAGAAGGAGGACTAGGTTGAATATGTGAAGTTTCACGAAAACCAGGTAAACTGAATCACACATAAATTACTCATCGAAAGAAACATCGACTCAATCAAGAACGGAAAGAGGAACTAAGCTGATTTTTTTTCAAGGCATACCTGAGACCAGACAGGGATTATGATCGGAGTGTGAAGTCCTAAATGGCGTCTTCTCGACTCTTTATGCTTGTCAAACATTTGATTCATCACACGGAAAAGCTGCAAGATTCGTTCATCACTCCTCGCATTAGGAGTTAATGATGTTTGAACAATAAAATGCTTTTGCGAGCCATTGGAGCCAATAAGAGTCAAACGTCTGCAGCTGCTCCCATGCCTTCGTACAATTTGTATGTCTGCTCCAACCCTATCCAACTTTACTGTATGATCAGGTGCGACTTCCTGTGCAGTTAAACATATGATTAGTTCACCACGCAGCATAAGCATCATCATATCGATCCGTATAAAATTTTGATTGAAGAAAAAGAACGAGCGGCAGAATCTTTAATTTACAGCCCCTCTAGAGAATGTTCACATTGCCTATAAACAAAAAACGAGGATAACAATCCAAATTACCTGGTCAGCAAAGTACTGTCCTGGTATCTCCACATCAACAACATTGAAGTTACGCAGCACCTTGCTCTCTTCTTCCAATCTCAACACAACGGGGAACCTGTCTTCAACATTACTCTGAAGAATGATTTTCCAGTCTTTCAGTTTCTTTGTCAGATCTGCGAGTGTGACAGGGAAATAATTGCTTTCTGGATCAAGGTCACGCTCGAAATCCTGTTTGTATTCTCTCACAAATGCGACATGCTTGGTCACAGCATCTGCAGAAAAACAAGCTCTGCATACACCCGAGAGTTCTTTCTTGAGCGGTTGGGGAACTTCAGCAGTGGTGGCAGTTGGATATTTGTAACATCGATGCAACAAAGCATTCACAACCGCAAGAAGTCTTTCTTCTGGTAGAGTAACAAACCTCGAACCTATTTCCGTGAGAAGAACCTGAGAGGAATAATTAATCATTAGATTATCCAAGTAAAGAAGCAGTAAACGTGCAATCGAGTTAAAATCTGAATCTGAGCTACATAAACCAGACAGTAGCTTTTCTTTTCCTACTTTTTTGGGAATTATCTACCACATGAAATTTGTATGTAGAGAACTTAAAGAATCAGTATATTCACCAACAGAATACTACCTCAAGTTCACTGGCCAAGTTGTTATGTTTACTCCTAAGAGCTTCCATAATATCCTTTGCAGCATCAAAAGCACCAGCAGCAGACATTGCCAAGGAAGCACCATCCCGTATTACTGCGTGTTGACTATTTTCATTGATAGTTGAACTGCTTTGGTTCATAGGCTGATCATTCCCTGAATTAAAGTTGTTTTCCATACTGGCACGTTCACTTTCTTGCGCATGTGGGTTACCATTATCACGGGTGGTTCCAACAGCCCCACTTGTTTGAGCACCTTGATGGATTTGAGTTTCTGATGGTAAATTGCCTCCACCATGAACCGCACTAACACCAGGAACATTCTGCTGCATTCTTTGAGCCAAAACAATTCTGCTAAGTTCAGATTTATTTACTGCATCACGGCGTTCTAGTAAGTAGGTGCGAAGCCAGTAATAGAGAGCCTGAAATGGAAAACAATTTCATACTCAGATGAAATGACTAAAAAGAAAGATCACCTAAATACAACACTAATATGAATTACCTGCGGGAATACTGCAGCAATTTTCATTAGAACTAATTTGCAATGGGGTGCTTCTGTACGCTGCAAGGAAAGCAACAGCTGTGGGATCCAAGAAAGCCACACCCAGTGAGGTACTTGGTCCAAGTGTTTATCAAATGTTCTACCAACATGCTCATTTGCTGTATCGAAACTAAGAAGGTAAAGAACACGAGCCATGTGACTTCTGGAATTGGAAACTCCAAATCTTATACCCTGAAGAAAGCAGCTAACGGCATATTCCAGCCAGATTTCCTCTTGTGTTTCTTGGTATGCCTACGAAACAAAAGTAGAATATAATGTCTAATATGAGGACAGGGACTATTCATAGCAAACGAATAGAAGCAGCAACCAATCAGAAGAAATACCATCTCACAGTAATTTCCCCAGCTTATCCATCCTTTGGGTAAATTTTTGAATAGGGTGATTGCGTTGGAATATGCAATATTAGCACCTTCAGTGTCGTTTAGCTTCAAATGAAAATCCCCCTTTAGTCGAAAAATTTCTGCCTTGTTCTTCGCTAGAAAGAACTCCAAATTTGTGCTATTAACCAGATTAAGACCAGTAGCGAGCTCTCCTTTCGTTTCCAGATGAGCTTTTGCCTGCTCTTTAATTTTAACAAAGGCTTCCTGCATACACAGATGTGGCCAAGAGAACTTTAATGATTAACAATATTTCAAGCTCAAACAAAACAGATTCAGGGAACGTAAACTTATTATATAGGATCGTGGCAAAGGATGAGAGATGGCAATACATGACTTCAAATATCACACACATGCTAATTGATGGATTAACAATTAAACGAATAAATATATTAACAAATTATGGAAATAATTTATATATTAAAAAAGCGAGAATAATTTATGTGAAAACTACATGTTCAACCCAAAGAAACTCAAATAATAAAGTTAAAGGTCTACGAGAATTGTACCTGTACTTCCATTTGCGAGTGCCCATACATTTTTTCAAGTATCTGAACGCTAACATCATAAAGCCCTTGTTTCCGAGCTATCCTAGCAAGCTTATTGACGTTCCATGCTTTGTCACGATAACCAAGGTGATGAAGTTGAGTATTTGAAGTTATAAAATCCTTAAATGCATCAATAACAACATTATACATCTCATTCCTCCACTGCAGCATATCATACCAGATGGTCATATTATCCCATTCATTTGGAGCTCTTAGCCTCCAAGTCTCAAGAATGTCTTTCAGATCTGCATAATGATTTCCCTGTCCCCCAAAAGCAGCATTTCCAGGAACTTTACTCCCATTTGTGATGTCAACATAAATTCTAGAAGACTCTTGCACCTCCACTAGTTGTTGAAATTGCTGCAGTAGAGGCACCCTAGCATGAAGAGACATTTCCGGTAACTGCCACCACTGTTCCAAAGCAAGATCAACGCCTTTCCCAACTATGTTTTCAGCATCTCCTACACCGTTTGCATTTTTTTCATGAAGGGCAAAACAAGCTTGAACCAAACGAAGCTTCGGCGTCTCTTCCACTTGTGCTTTGGGTATCACATGATCTTTCAAGTATGCCCAATCTGGAGCTTTCCAAAGACTATCAAGCAAAATTTCATAATTCTCGGTGCTTTTTCCAAAATCTACCAGGGCATCCCACTGACCAAGTTGAGTGGCACAGTGGAGCCATTGCTCCTCCCACAGGCACATTTCGGCCTTAGGTACTGTGTTATTGTAAGTGCCTTGGGTTGCCTTAACCATTGCCTGATAAAATAGGCTCTGAGCACGTTGCCAAAATCCATGTTGAACCATTGAAAGCCCAGCTCTCGATTCGGTGGTGTTGGACCTATTCTTCCACAATCCAAATCTCCTGTCATCTTCGTTTAACAAACGATAAAGCTCAGCAAGAGACTCAGCACATCTTGATTCATTCGTGAACAGCATGACATGAGTCTCTAACAAAGTCAATGCAAGATGCCATGCATTGTACGTTTTTCCTATATATTTGATAAGCTCACTAGGCATCCTAGGTTGAGGATGGCTCAACTGAAGCCCTTCCAGAAGTGCTTGAACAACATTTGGTCTGTGCCCTTGCTGCTTCTTGTGGTAGTCCTTCGAAAGTAGAGAAATCATAGGCTTAGCTAAAGCTTTCTGCTCTTCCTTGTGTAGAGTTGCCCACACAATTGGAAATACTAGCACCCACAAATGGTAAGCAACATTGGCATCTGTGTGAGCAAGCTCCCTTAAAGGGATAACAACATCAGCGACCTATAGCAGAAAAAGAGAACATAATATCTATTCAGATTAATCCAGCTTCCAAAGGTAAAAAAACCCAAAAGAGCCTAAAATAATTAGTAACTATTCTCGATTTAACAGGACAAAAGAAAGCACCATAACGCCTCAGCAAAAAATTTAAATAATTTGCAATCACCTGAAGTTTGCTTGCCGCACTAAGAAATTGTGCATGCTTCATTACAATGCTATCAAACATTGAGCCAACTTCTTCAGGTCCCTCTGGCATAGCAGGTGGTTGGTAATGTGTTCCAGGATTTTGTGATGACAAAAGTGGTACTACCCTGGCAGAATTCGGTGCTAGCGTAATGGGCTTCTCCTCAATTAAAATGGCTAGGAGGAGATCAAGACCCTGTTTGAGCCAAAAAACATCACCCATAGCTTCCCAATCTTGGTTTTGAATAATATACTGCAACCGTGCAAATAAATTTTTTCCGAGAGACTCATGGTATAACAAGAAGAACTTCCTTCGCATATCAGGATCCCTTGCCCGTAAACCAAGCATGGAATGTCTCTCAACTTTCAGAGAGATCTCTTGTCGGAGTGCCAACGGATACCTAATAGTGAAAAACAGATGATATTATCTCTCTCATAAAAAGCTTTGACTCAGGATAAGATTTAAACAAGAAAACTTACTTCGTTGAATCGGCACAAAGTCCATATAAAAGCTGGAGATACGCCTTATCCCACTCATCCAAAGCAACAGATGAGAAGTGCTGCTTATCAACCTGTGCAAGCTTCTGGAGGAAAGAAACTATATCTTTCTGGGTAAGAAAGGCACCAGAGGACCCCGATGAACTTGTTTTCCCGAAATCATCCTCAGCCCACCTTTTTAACATGTCTAGCACGCAGATAAGCACACTAGAATCAGTCCCCTTCTCTGAAAGCAACGTGTTCAATATTTGAGTCACAGGTCTTTTGCAATCCGCTAAAAGCATAACCCTTTCATCAATAAGTTCCAAGACCGACTTTATATTAGATATAACTGCCCCAACATCAGCAGTTTGACGAAAAGAAGTTACTGCAGAATCTGAATCTGTCCGCTGGCTCTAAAAAGGGACAGCAAAAAGGCACAAGAGTAAGCCACAATTGGAACATGAAACATATACCTAGTTATTAATTCTAAAAAGGAAGGGAAAATTTACAGGAGCTAGCAAAAGAGAGAAATGATATCCTGAATTTGATAGTATAAACGTACGTACCAAAACCATGTCAGCAAATATTAACTAACCAAAACATGTCAGCAAATGATATAATGAGATGGGTCAGAGCCCGAAGATGATGAACGTGAGGACTATAGAAGTGAAAATCTTACGAAGGCATGAAGAAAATGCTACATAGCTATTTAGATGCACTAGATGTTCTAATACTCAGTCAATAAGGTGGTAAATGCCATGTAAAATCCATTTAACCTCAGATAAGGAAGAAAAAAAGCATATGATTTTATCTCTTACGAAAAAGGTAGCTATTATTGAAGAATAACTTACTTGTCTAGGATGAGCACCCGCTGCTGATCCCAGATCCCGCGAAAGACGCTGAAGGATATGCACCAGTACATAAGGATCAACAAAGTTTTTCTGAACCTCTGCCAAGGTTTTGAGGACAACAAGTATAAAGCCGATTGAACCGAGAGAGTTATCATCTCCTGACACTTGTGGAGCAGTAACAGGATGCACATGTTTTTGTATCAGCTCACTGAATTTCTGATACAACAGCTTTATGTCAGGAGGCGTACTAGCTCCATCATGTGGGAAGGCGATGAAAACCATCTTCAACAAAGAGCATAGCGATTTCCCAGCGTCGAACATCTTGTGTTTGAAAGACAGCTCAAGAAACTGGTGAAGACCAGAACAGTCAGCAAAGAACAGAAATGATTTCATATATTAGGATAACGCTTACTGCAGCAAGTATACCTGTGAGATCTGGCTGATGTTGTTTTTAATGAAAAGATGCGGCTGCTTCTCCAGAACCTTGTTCATGACATCCAAGCCCTGAGCAAGTGCTGTGGACGGATCTGACTGAGACGGTGGCATGCTACTAAGCAGCTTTTCTAAATAGTTAAATTTGACGTTCGCATTTGGCCAAACTTCCAAAGCTTTTGAAAGAAAATCTAAAGCTTGTTTGTACATAGTGTTGGCTTCCCTGTCCTTAGGCTCAATTACCACTGCTACCTGTTCGAGGAAGAGAAAGGAAACTTAAAACTACAGCCATAAATAGAATAATG
>NC_025696.1:2071617-2084781 GCF_000633955.1 Camelina sativa | reverse complement strand
TTGATATGGTACCTGGAGAATGATTTTCTCTGGAGCCTGGTAAGCATCCAAGAAGTGACAAACATTAACAAATGCCCACTGTTTACTAGCACTATCGTCCCGTTTGAGATGATTCCATCCAAACTTGATAAGCTCTTTTCTATGATCAACCAGATCACTCTGAAGATATTTCAGAAGCAAAGTAGCTAACTGCAAAAGTTCGATCCTCAAAGATTCGTCATATTCAGTAGAAACCTACACCATTTGAGATGAAGCGTAAATCAGAACAAGAACAACAAGACCATGTCAGACACAACAACTTGGACAGGTTACCATTTACATCCAGAAAATTATACAGTAATGTTTCCCACATTAATTTATGTTTTAACCAAAACTTTAAGTTACTTAGAGGAGAAAAGAAAGCAACCTCTTCAGGTGGATCAAGGAGCGTCTCAACAATGGTCTTGACTATACTAGGGTCAATAACTTCCCATGTTTGTCCGTTTCGGAAGGCATGGGTAAGCATTGGAAGAATGAGCATTTGCATTGCCTGAACCAGATGATCATGGCTGAGTTGTTTTGACTGGAAAAGGTTTAGAAAATGCAAGACAATTGCTTTTTTCGTTTTGGGTGGATATTCTTCTGCAACCTGATGAAAAGCACCCAGTTACTCTACCAGAGCAGCAAAATTTTTAGAATTAAGCATGAAATGTTGAGAAAGATACCTCAATAATGTAAAACTCCCTCAAAAAGGTGTAGTCAATACGACTATGGAACAAGAAAATTGAGAGAACATCGAAAAGAACATTCATTTCAGATTTTTCATGTCGCAGATAATTGAGGAAGCACTTGACAAGCCATTTGCTCTCTTTCACCTGCGAGTTGAGAAAATAAAAGATTTTAGATGGCCAAATTTTCTGACTACATTTAATATTTTAATTTCAAGGAGGATTATATATAAAGCACTCAAGTCAAAATACATATTTTTGAAAGAAAAACCTAATTTCTACAATAACTTAGTGGGGAACTCGAGTAGCCTAAAAACAAGATCGTAAACAAGTCAGAAGGGCACCAACATTCAAGACTGCAGATGAACGAAACACCTAGTACGGATTATTTAAAACAAAATTTATGCTCAAAGGGCTACAACGAGCAGGCGAATTTGCGACTGTCAGATGATTTATGATACCCACATCAGCTTTAGACAACTAAACATTGAAAGTATGCATATAATTTCAGTTTGAAACACAAGCTAATGCAAAAAAATATAAAGTTCAGAAATAGATGAAACTACCTGAAATAAAGTCAATTCTTGCTCATTCTGTAAACGAGATGTCCTTGCATGTGATTTCCAAAGGAGAGACAAGGCATCAAAAATAGTACGGTTACTCTGCAGCCAGCTCGGTATCAGTTTCACCATTGTTTTGATAAGATAGAGACCCTGAAAATATGCATCTGATGCTACATTGGATTTTGTCAATGGCGTGTTAGAACTTTCCAATTTCATTGGGGCGGGATATTCATCTACAGATGATGCAGCTGGAGGAGTTGAAGCTGCCACACTCAGTATGGCATCAGATTTTGGTAAAATTTCAGGAAAAGCATATGAAAGTATCTTATGTGGAGATTTTGCAAGTTCTTCCCTTAATGGTTGGCCAGCATCTGAGCGGATTACATACATAAACCTGAGGTTGTAAGGAAAAGAGAGAACAGTCGTTACCCCATCCTCACATTCAACCTAACATGCGATGTAAAAAATAGAAACTTCTAGTGGAATGGTATTCTTACCTTCGGAAATATTTTGGTTCACTTAATCTGGAAAGAAAATAATCAACAGCTAGAGTTGCATATCGATTCAAGAACTTGGTCAGCGGGAGACGGTATGGGCTATTAATCTCACTGTAAACTTGCCCTGGCGGAAGAGCTGCTTCTAAGTCGATAGTTAATGTTACAAGTTCATCTAGAAACTTTGATGCAGCAAGTGGAAGTAAGTGGAAGAGCTCGATAATAGCTGCCACGGAAAGAAAGAAAAGATGTGTTCATATATAATCGCATGACCATGCATCTGTCTTTATATATCTCAAAGAACGTGATTACCTGCTGCAATTTTCGGCTCTTCACCAGCTTTCCATGATTTCTGGGACTGTGCAAGTTTCTCTGGCTCTAACCAATTTTTAAGGTGCTCCAACAACTTACCTCCTAACGTCACATTAAACCAATTTGATAGAAGTTCAAGAAGACGTGCCAGACCTTGGAGTAAAGGCATATTGAGATTCTTTGTATGTGCCAGATTAACTAGTATAGGTCTGAGGCTACTCTGAAGAAGTTCTTTGGGCATCCGTTGTTGATTAATAACCTAAAGAAAAAACAGAGTTTGAGAAGAGCAAAAAGGAACATAAAAATAGTATAATTTAGGAAGAGGAAAATCTATTCCTTCAAGACTCATCAAAATCCTCAAATTGAATGCGCGTAGAATTAGAAACAAAACTACGAACCTGTCTTAAACCATCCTTGGCCACGGTCACAATTTCTGGTGCTCGACACGTTAAGGACTTGAAAAACATGGAAATTATCTTTGCACGTAGTTCATTGTGACTTTGAGTTCGAAAGTCAGCCCATGCCATCGTTGTGCACAGAATCTCAATACAAGATGTTCGAAGTCTGTTCAACGATGTAAGAACTTTAGGACTCATCAACTTGACAGCCCATATAGCTTCATCAGCCTCAGCTATTTGTAACGCTTCTTGCAAGAAGTTAACCAACTCTGGAGTCACTTTTAGAAGGGGGGGCCTCAATGCTAAACAAAAATTTAGAGCTGTCACAGTTCCAACCTATAATGCATATTAAAGAAGGTAAGACAGAAGGCCAGAAAAAAATTACAACAACCAAAAAAATAGCAGAATGAGGCACCTGTTGATCAATTGTCTTTGATCGAAGTGGACGCATTATAAGTGGCTGCAGCAAAGGTTGGTATAAAGGCTCAAGCAGTTCAGATACCTCACTACCAGTCCGGCTAGCCAAAAGTGCAAGACAGTTCTGAACATTTTTCCTCACTGTGATAGATGCATTGGGATTGAACAATTCAGTAGCAAGATATTCTACAACACCCTGAAAGCTTTGTCTGCGGGCGTCACTGTTTGCTTCATCAACATTATTAACCACTCTTAGAATCTGCATAAGAACCTGACTTGTCTCGTCTTGCTCTTTGCTAGCATAAATAGGAAGCCTCTTTTGAACATAAACCAGACCACGAACAATTTTTACTTGGAAAAGACATAATGTTTCGACATTCACTTTCCCTACCAGCGTACCTAACCCCATTACTCCTCCCATTTGCGCTTGCCATGTGCTCCCATAACAGCAATGCAACAACCGAGGTAAAAGTTGTTCAAACACTGGTATTCGTACACTTGGATGGGGTGAATAGACCGGATTTGTAGAAGGACTGGAGACAATCATAGAGGCACTGTGACCACTTTTAGCCATCAGCACATCAGCATGTTTAACACGAGCAAGGAACAACAGAGTTTCAGCAAACACATTTAACGCAGTCAGAGCAGCTTTGGCATGGAGCCTGTTTTCATCTGCAAGCACATCAACAAGAGCATCTAAAAATATCAAAGGATCCAGATGTTTTAAGTTAGTAGACCAATTGATATTGGGCTTGGAACTTGTTGAACTCACAGAACCCCCGAATGGAGCAGTACTAGTGGAAGCATACGACGAGGTACAGTCCCCATGCAAAATAATTGCAAAATGCCGACATATGTTTACAACAAAGTCATCATCTGAGTCGCTGAGATCCGGATCAGAACTGGAAGCAATTATAGTTATCAATAGTGTCTTGAAGATCGACTTCTCAGCGATTAACTGTGTCTTTGTTTTAACCCCTAAGTCAGCCTGCAGCAAGAAAAATATTATCTTAATGAATATTATCCTTTTACACCAAGTAACACAGATAATGATAATGTAAGGAAAAAATAGGTCAATCACAAGAAATGACATGAAACTGTCGTAGATCGTTTTATTTAGAAAGGACAAATGCATGGCAACAAGATAACAAATACCAAATCTAATCATGGTTCAATCAAGGAACCATCGCCTAACAGGCACCCCCGCCTTCAACTATAAGTGATGTCAATAACTTAATTTATGATGCATTACGAATACTGGTGATAAGGTAATGGTTTAAGAAAACGTCAGCCAACTGAGTAGCAACTTCAAATTTCACCAGAAAGCTACTGAATAAAACTATAAGGGATTAAGATCATAAGAGAAATACCAAAAACCAACCTTTATTTCTGTTGGTTCACTCCTGCGCCAAGATGAATCAACAGAGGAAAGTAACAAAGCTGATAATTGCTTGGTCATCTGACCCTCATCAGTGACGCACCCAGGCAAATTAAGTTGAGACAACAAGCAAACGCGGAGGAATTTTAGAGCTTGCTTTTTGTAGTAGATGTCTGTAGTGAGGTTTTTCTGAATAACAGCTGCTACAGCAAGATTAATGAATTTGTCCATTGGCACAAGAAATGGAGTGGACGGCTCAAACGTCAGAACTAAGCGAAGCCCATGCTCTGGATTATCTTTGCATTCAAGTGTAAGTGGCTCTTTCAGAAATCGTCGATTGCGACCACCCAACTTTCCTACAATCTGTAACGCTTTACCACCCCAAGGATATGGCACCGGCTTCAAGTGAGACCATAATGCTAAGATCACTTCAGACATCACATTTGCCATACTTGGCTCCAAAAAATCAGGATTCAGACTATCCACCCAGAATTCAAGGGTGCGTAACCCCAAGCTCACAAGTTCATCACTTCCTCTTAAACAGGATACAAGAGGCCTCATAAGACGGGGAAGGTATGGCAATAAGGAGCTTAAGCGTGCAGGAAGTGTCAAAGAAAGTTCCAACAAAAGATCTCTCATGTCTTCACCGGCTGGACCCTCGAGCATTGTCAGAAGTATATTAAGACAAGGTAGTAGCATGGGGATTAAATCTCGAAGAAGCAGCTCGAATTTACATCCAGCAAGTCCTCTGAAAACAGTTCGGAGCAATTGCATATAACCAAGAGTGTTTTCAATTTCAGTAGCATTCTTCATGCAGACTTCCATAATAATAGGCACTTGAGGTTGCAATATTCGTTCAAAATCAGATGGTGTTTTGGACACAGCCCCAAAGAGGCACCGGAACAAATGCAGAACCAATTTAGTTGCAGCTGAATCTGGATTCTTCAGAACATCAAGTTTGCTGCTTACTAGGAAATTAATCAGAACATCTGCAAATGGCTTGTATACCTTGGGAGCTTGAAGAAGAGTGGCAAATATTTGAACCAGTTGAGTATTGTCAATCATGCACTCAAAAAGTTCAGCCATACATACAGAGAACATATCCATTAGATCTCGAGGTTCCATAATAGCCAAAATTTGGGAGAATAGATTTAGCATTTCCTTTTCCTCATCCTTATCTTTGAAGAGAGCTAGGCAATGGACACCACTTTTTAAAACACCAGAGGCTTTCAACACCTGCTTTAAAGTAGAGATTACTAGAGGCTTATAAGCCATATACTATCAATGCCTACACTAAACAATCTACCATTCAATACCTCATCTTCTCTCATTCCTTTAAAAACTTGAGAAGCAGATGACTGCGAAGCAAGAGCTTGTGGGTGCATTCCCTGAGGTCGGGGCAAATGTGCATGGGTTATACTCCATATGATTGTCTTCATTCCTGAACATAAAGTAGGAAAAGAGCTTAACATATACAACCATAATCAAT
This sequence comes from Camelina sativa, assembly GCF_000633955.1. Lineage (NCBI taxonomy): Eukaryota > Viridiplantae > Streptophyta > Magnoliopsida > Brassicales > Brassicaceae > Camelina > Camelina sativa. The sequence goes on along the minus strand of NC_025696.1, from coordinate 2,079,023 downwards.
ATGTATAACTGATCCGCTAAGGTGAAACATCAGTATGGTCAAGATTCAATACCCATCACCAGTGTCTTGATCAGATTCTTACAATCATTCACTTCTTTGGAATGTTCGGCAGGAACCTGCAAATTCAAAACTGCCTGCAACCAGCATGCTCTAGTAATTATTATTTTTGGTCAGATACCCTATATTTGAATCAGAAGTAAATATAAAAAAATATCAATAAAGACAATAATGCTTCAGTAGAAGTAATAATACTAGGCTTTAAATATATATATTTCTGCCTAAGTTATAATCCAATTTAGAAAAGAAAGTAGACTCTAATTAAGAATAAAAGAACTTTAACGAACGCTGTGGAACTACAAGGTTTGAATATAAAAGTGGAAGTGTAGAACACAATCTCACATTGGCTGATAAGTTGGGTACTTACTAAGACAAACAGCCATCATAGATAATTACCTGGACAGGAAGTTCAAGTTTCGACCTCAAAGTGATTTGATCCTTTCCGTCACCCTCCTCTAAAAGCTATAAGGAGATAGCAAGACTAAGTACCACATCAATGAAATAATAGAGTTGACCAACAGGATAGATAAAATTTCAAGATTCTCAAACAAAACATTGCAAAAAAAAGCCAGTAACCTATTACAGCTAATGACGTAAAATATAAAAACTGGCATATTAAGCAAAACCTATACAAAGACAATAAACAACAATGCCAAAAAGCTGAAACATCACAGAAACTAAGAAAGCAGCCATAATTACCTGAGGAATAGTACGCTTGAAGGTATTGAATTTCCCAACAAAGGCATCCAGGATACGTCCCTGTAAAATAGATGATTAAAAAAATAAGTTAATGATTAGAACCGCCAACCAATTCTATATGAGATCTCAAGGGTTAAGCTATACCAACAAAATCCGTGCTTCATCCATTGAATGCTGGTCAACACCTTTCTCAAATATCGGTTCCACCTGAACCCAATATAAGTATTAACTATTAAGTTATACCAAAATCTTGATTCAAATATAGTAGACAGATTATGCCAAATAAATGTTAAGTAATAAATCAAGTTTAAATAAGGCAAACAAAATGGAAAATATAGCTTTACCAGATTTAACATCAGTCGTGCACAAGTTGTATGGATGTTAAGAGAGAGGGTCGAGTCATGCATGTTCCTTGAAAATAAGTAGATGATCCGTGATAACTGCCACATTGTTTACAGTCAAATAAAATGAACTGTAAAAGAACTCACCCGTAAAGTAGATAATGGAACGGGAGAAATCTAAAAAGGGAAGCTTGATGTTGGCAAGAAAGATTGATCAATTTGTTGTATTCCTAAGATTATTTATTTATTGGCATTTTTCATCTGTCAGAAAATTTTAGGAGGCCTCAGGTTTCATGTCTATAAGCAAGGAAAATCTTTCCCAAGCGTGAGCACTTTCTGATCATAATTGATAAGACCGTTAAGATGATAATCTCTTTTAATACCCAACCACAAATACATAGCAATAACTGTGTACTAGAACACATTAGTATCACTTACTATAGAATATAGAATCATATGCCATACACAGTTTCCAGAGCTCAAAGCTATCTCAACTAGGAAGAGCTAATCTAGAAAGATAGGACTAACAGATAACAAGAATAACAAACAGAAGCTAAAGTAAGAAACAAAGTGCACAGATCGGGAGGCACCTGAGAAAGGGACAAATCTGCTCGAACATGGTGAACAATCTCTGCCAGTAGGCTGTATGCCAGAGGTCTCAAAGACTCAAAGCATGCTCGCCCCGTTCCAACTAGAACCCTGACACAGAAAAAGTAACAAATAGATGAAAAATTTCATTACTTGTTAATCTATTAGTCTGCGCCACACTGTGAAATTTACAGAACAGTAAAAGTTCTACTTGTTAAATACAAAAAAAGCTTCCTGGCTGGTGTAAAAGTTTTCAGACTTCAGAAAGGCAAAAAAGGCACACATACCTCTCTTCCAAAAGAGTGTCAATAAGAGGAAATAAACCTCTCTTGAAATCCGTCCCAAGAACATGCTTTAGTGAGACTAATAGTTCCTGCATTTCAATGACCAAAACAAATCTTTAACTGCAAGCCCATGATTGTGTACAGGGTAAAAAATAACGAAGAAAAAGGAACAGACAGTTCTCACCTTTCTGATAGATACAGAATCCGAACAGGTGACAAGCAAATTTACAATGCTCTTACATATGCTTTCTTCATGCGGCCTGATATATTCGGCACAACTTTTTAACAAATAAGTCAAAAAAGAAACCGTCTGCAAATAAACAAAAGAGAAAAAAACAAACACTACAAGTCAATATATGCCATGGTCTCTTCAAAAAAAAAAGTATATATATTAAGTGAAAGAACAAGGTAGTGCAGGTTTCCTTCCCGAGTCTCACCTTAACCTGAGCACCCTTCAGTTCGATGAACTGAGGCTTCATATGTGAAGAAACTTTCTCAGGACCAGGGATCGATATAGCAGCAACCATCAAGGGCAACAAATTAGGTATATTGATCTGAACAAGTCTGCTATACAGCTGAAAAAGAAACATAACGACGAGGGGGCTCTCTGTGACAATTTTGAATGAACGAGTACTAGGGTTAATCTGCCCATTTCTGGAAGGTGCAGTAATGGACAACGACTGATCAGATGGTGTAGAGATCTCCACAGGTTTCACTTCTTCCATTTTGACATAGTCGAAAAAATGGCAAACAGTCGATCTGAAGTTCTGGTAAATCTTGCAGACAAAGTCCAAAAACGGTTGAACCTCATTTTCTAATGTCGGCCTAAAGTTCCTAAGAAGATCAAAGATGATGCGAATGCAAATTAACCCATTCTCTTCATTATCTGTGGTGAGCACCTGCATAGCAACCTTCAAGAGGTCTTGAACAAAGGGACGAAGAACCTCGCTATGTGGTAAACGATTGAGGATCTCAACCACGATGTTGCGTAGTTTATGCTCAAGATTATCAGTGAACTGTGGCTTAGTAATCTGAAGAAGAATCACTGAAGAGGCCCGGAAGTAACATTTAAGAAAATTCAAGTACTCAGCCGTATGTGTTATCTCTAAGCTGTCCCTGACCTCCACCACCATCTCAAGCCTAGCCTGAATAGCTACAGAACACAAAAACAAAGAAACAATCTTCGAATCAATGTCACTCTTTAATCAAAAACTCATAAGAATCAGAAGAAAAAATATAAAACTCCGCAAAGGGTATGACAAAATTAATCCAAAATCAAAGCTTCTTGGAACAAACAAAACACGATATACAAGAGAGGGAGTGTTATTACGTAGGTCAGGCTCGACGAGACGACGAGAGTGTTGCTCAAAATTCTGAATTGGACTCATGACGAGCGAAAACGGTGTTTTTAGGGTTCCGTCACAGAGTAGAAATTGGTTCGGAGACGTCGGGTCGTCGTCCTTGATTCTAAGACCCAAAAGCGAGACTGATCCCTAACGGTAAGCCCAAGGTGCTCTCTATCTCTCTACACTAGGTCAGAAACTAAACAAGGGTTTATCAAATGAAGCTAATTTAAAAGAGAAAGCTCAGGAGACATAACACACCCAACGACCTCGAGGTTAACGAAGGAAGAAGATGATGAATTTTCCCTCTCGTTTTCTTAATTTTGTTTTTAATTTTTTTGGGTCTCTCCGGCGAGACTCCCCTGAAAAGAAAAAGAGAGAGAGGAGAGAACCTTCAGAACTGGAGAGCAGCGAAGTCGCGCAGCCGAGTTATATAGTAAGGTCTAATTTTTTGTTTTTTTATATTAAAGTCCACTTCTTCCCTCTAATTTCAGAATTGGATGAAAAAAAAAAAAACAATTATATGATCGACCAAAGTTTAAAGAAATTTTCGTCTATTCAACTATATAATTTAATAATTGTGTGTGTTATATTAAAGACTTAATTTAGACAATTTATTTAGTCTTTCTAATTATTTTAGGTTGATTTTTTGCCTTTTTTTTGTTGAATATATTTCTTCTTATACTTCTTCCAAAATTTTCAATTTCATATTCCATTGACTAAACGAATTAATCCCGTAATGTTCCCGTAACTTTTTGTTTTGTTGAAATATAACCTTGAAACTTTTTTTTTTACATAAATAACCTCAAAACTTATTAATAAAAGAATAATATAATTTTGGGCGATAATTTTGTATTTATTTGTAAACATTTAATTATAGTTTTTGCTTATAAACAGGACAAATAAAGTCATATTTTCAAGGTATAATACACGGTCAAAACGACAAAATATAATAATAACGAAAGCATCCAGAGTTTCTTTAGGAACCATTTTTAAATTTATTTTCTATGGTAAAATCAAATATTAATTTCGTATTACAAGAGGGGAAAAAAGAAGAAGCAGAATACAAATTCTCAAACGTTGTCGGAGCTAGTAGTAGTAACCTTGGGTCTGTAAGACCAGCAGTTAGGAGTAGTGGGTCGCGCCTTTTCTCTTCGTTGGCTCGATGATGACCACTCTCGACTCTCAGAAGGATAATCTCTCGATCTACGATGTCTACTTCTTTCTCCATGTGCAGCTCGATGGTTTTGACTCCTACCGTTTTGGTCGTTGCTGGACCTTGAAGAGCTACTCGCTACAGTATCAGGGGTACTCAGCAGCGTGTTCTGTTCATATGGCAACGGCTTAATCCCTTGCAAATCAGGTTCCAGGGTGAATCCTACTGGTCTTTTCGACTCGTCCATTTTCCTAAACGTTATTGATATCCTGAAAACAGAACCAAGGGAGAACAAAAACAACACACGTTGAGAAAATAAGCATAAAACAAAGAAACGTTGACAAAACAATCAAGGTCCTAAACAAATTACCTCTTCTTGGGAACCGCCGGTATACAATGCTTAGCGACATCAGCTCCATTACCATTTAGCACTAGAACTGACCTGAACGACAAAGGTGAAAAAAAGAATCCTCGAAAAGTTAATCAACAGAATTTTCAGTATAGGAACAACTCAGAGAGAGAGTAAGCAAAGCTATATAGAGCATTACCCGACAGGAAGCGGTATAGAGTATGAACCGGAGAATTCACCAGGCCCTACGGTTTTGATATATGATCCAAAGAGTATATTGCACTCACTGAGGAATGATACTGTGCAGAAAGGGCGGAGGAAGTCATGGTTATCGATATGAGGGGGTATGCAATCGTCTTCATAATATATATTGACGATACAACTATCTGGCACACATGTTGGAGGAAGTACATGCCACGCAATCAACCTTTTGATCATTACTTTGAAAAGAGACGGCATCGGATCAACCGCTCCACGTTTAAGGATTCCGGGTGGGTTTCCCTGTCTGTCCTGTCATACAACGCAAAGAAAAACTCTTTAATCATCATTCATTCACTAGTGATTTGATTCAAATATTATACATAAAAAAGGACGTGAAGAAGAGAGTCACTTACTGTTATATAGTTATAACAACATCCAAATTGGATAGTAACTCGTCCTTTGCCTCTCATCCACTTCTTCGGAGTAGCAAAAGTACGTTCTAGATATTGAACAAAGATACAAAACTCAAAATTAGATTAGATTAAGTAAACGTTAAAAGATTTCAAAACCAACGAGAGAAAAAACTAAAACCAAAAGCAAACCTTGAAGTTCTCCTTTTAGACCCTTGTCTTGTAGTTCATAGACAAAATCAACAATCTTTTTCTGCTCCACAGCGCTAAAAACACCGGTATGCAACTCAAGCCCCTCGAGGATATTAACAGACTCTCCTCTAATTTTCTCATAGCAACTAAACAGTTTCAATTTCTTCACATTCACAAACCGGTAACGCTCTCTTTCCTCCCTAGACATCTTACGCTTCTCAGGAGTCTTCATACTCGGATCAACGTCGTCATGTGTACTTGACTCACTTTCCTTGTGTTCTTCCTCCTCCTCCTCGAGCCCATCATCCTCTTGTGCCATATCAGCCCAAGACATTCGTGGACTAGCCGTCTCAGAAACAGTTGATTGAGATTGCATTGCATCTCTCACACTATCTTCTGACAAAGATCCAAATACAAAACCCCCAGAGTGAGAATCACAAAGCTTCCCATTAGAATCATCGTCCACCATCGAACCTGAACCCTCTCTATCCTCTTTCTTACTAGAGTGCTCTGTAATAAACAAAACACAATTACACAAATCTCAATAAGATAGCTTAATTACATATAATGTTCTATATAAGCAGTATCTCTAACAATCCCAAAAATATTATTAGCAACGTTTCTTCAATAATAGAATTAAGTAAAAAAAAGAACAGAACCTGGGTCAAGAGAACGGATTCGATGGGAGAAAAGATGAAGGCAGTCTTTGCAGAGATCTCGAGAAAGAAAAGGCAACCAAGTGGTTAGGAACTCAGAAGCAATCTTAAGTTCAGAAGACTGATACTTGCCGAGGAAAACATCTTCTTCGTAGATTGGATCCATCTTCTTTGCATCACAAAACCGAATCACCTCCTCTGTTTTCCCGTACTCTAAAAGTTTTCAGTTTGTACGGATCGAATGAGTTCGTTTACTTTTTGCTCTTTTTGAGTCTTCTTCTTCTTCTTCTTCAATGAATAAAATAATCTAGGTCGGATTTGTCTTACTAGTTTTGGAGTTTTATATTATCACGGACCAATACACCGACCAAAGAGTTCTAGTCCACAAAGCCCACTAAATCTAAAGCCCATGTAATTTTGATTTTATCATAAACCTAGTAAAACTTCTATAAATTAATAATGGTTATTTATTAATTTATAGAACCATTATTTATTTACTTTTTTCTAATTATTTAATATAGAGATTTATAATTAATATTTATTATTTATAGTATAGCTATTTATTATAGAGAGATTTGTTTAAATTGAAGAAAATATGAATTGAGATAATTTTATAATTTATTTTCCCTCTGATATTTCAACTCAAAAGTCAAACATCTGTCATTATTTTTTGTTTTTGCCCTTTTTAAACGGTTAGGTTATAAAAAGGAAAATAAAAATAAAACAAAATCAAAGGAAATTAAAAAGTAGAGGAGCAGGAAAAGCAAAATTGGGAAGAGACGAATCCTTCTTTCTCAAAAAATCCTTTGGCAAGAGACGACGAATCAGCCCGGAGCAAAATCTCCGTTCGAAAAAATCGTAAGGAACCCTTTTGTTTTTGTGTTGTTCAATCGCCGTTTTTAAAATTTCGTGCTTAGGACTTGTCAGATCGAACTTTAATTTAGATGATAATCATCCTTATTATACTGTTCGTCGTTAAAGATCCTTTTTTTTTTTAGCTTCTCTTGTTTATTGTTCCTGCGTTTGAGTTCAGTTATCGTTTGAGATATAGTTCACTAACCCCATAAATGTTTCAAAATCCCATAGGAAGCTGAAAGGTTCTGTTTTTTTTTTTTTTTTTTTTTTTTTTT
>NC_025696.1:2048725-2071391 GCF_000633955.1 Camelina sativa | reverse complement strand
TTTTTTTTTTTTTTTTTTTTTTTTTGTTCTTTCTCTGTTATATTCTTGTCTTGAGAGCCTCTTCTTAATTATTGACCTTGTTCACTCCATTAGAGACTTATTATGAGCTTCATATATGTAATACTAATAAAGCTTCTTTTACATTTACTGCAGAAAGAAAGTTTCTTCCTTTTATAGTTCTGGATTGGAAATGGCTGGTAACGCAGGTACTAGTAATTCATTATCAAGAGAAGAAGCCCTTCTTGAGACGTGGAACCATGAGATGGATCTTGGTAAACTCCCTTTAGATAATTTAGATGCTGAACTTGCAGATGTCAAGACGACTTCCCTGGAGGATTCTGAGGAATTAGATGATCTGTTAGGTAGAGTTAAATCAGCTGCAGCTAGCTTGCGCTATTTAAGATCAAAAGTTAGAAACTTGGCCGTTCCTGAACACATAGAATTGGAACATGATAGTTCAGCTTCTCAAGTGACTGGAGTTAACAATACTCAGGATCCCTTGGTTGTGGAGGATGGAGTCTTTACTTGGAAGACGCTTCAGTCCATAGAGATGGTTACTGATGTGCTTGATTCTCTTTTGAAGAGAGTCACAGCGGCTGAATCTGAAACTTCTTTTCAAAAGGAGAGGGTAATTATATGCGAGGAAGAGATTAGAAGGTTGACAGCCAAAATCGAGAATCTCTCCTTGAGGTTTGAAGAGATGAAACGGATGGCTCATGGGAATAAAACTGTTCTAGAAGAAACAGCGGAGATTATTAAGAGATTAGTTGAAGATAGTAGGAGAGATAGAGAAAAGGCTCTCGAAAATGAAGAGGAGCTCCGTCGTGTCAAGGCAGAGTGTGAGTCACTTAGAAATTACGTCAATACTTCTACCAATGTTGTTGAAACACTTCGTTCATCCGCGCAGCAATTCCATACCATCGAAGCCGGGTCAGTCTCATCACTACTTATTACCTGTTTTATGTAAATGATGAGACAAGTATGTGACTGTTCAATTGCAAAGGTACAAAGTATGTAAAGCAATGTCTATGGTAGCGTGATGAGTGGGAAAACCACAATATATATAGTAGCAAGCGATGGTCGCCTGATTACTGCCTAAATTGTATATAATTGATATATGTCAATATTACTAATTCCGTTTTCTCGTATGTTTATTCTTGTGAAATCAGGTTGGTTGCTAAGTCGACACAACTGGAAGGTGAGAAAGCGCAGAAAGAGGTTGAAGTGCAAAAGCTAATGGAGGAGAATGTGAAGCTGAGCGCTCTTCTTGACAAGAAAGAAGCTCAGCTTCTGGCCTTAAACGAACAGTGCAAAGTGATGGCTTTGAATGCTTCAAACATCTGATCCTGCATCTTTCATGTCTTAGCAAAAGAGAAGATCTTTAAGATGTAATCCTTTGGATATAGTTAGTAGGCGTACTTAATTTGCTATCGGATTCTTTTCTCTTTCAGATTAGACATTCGGGTAAACTATCCGTAGTACATGGCCGGCTTTGAAGAAAACAAGCATAGTTGATCTGTTTTTGCCCTGTCTCTTTTCAAATGTCTCCTAAAACTCCTTGCTAACTTTTTTGCTTCTTTGTTGATATCGTCTCTGGACTTGCATGGATTGTGAGATTCTGTTACAAGCATCACAATCTGGATCCCCATGCTGTAACGAAAGATCCTACAATGAATTTCTGAAAATATGATACGAGTAGTTTCCAAAGCATATATATATATATATATATCAATTAGTTTAGACGAGGATCCAGTTTCAATATCACATAATCCAACTTTTTCAGCCTGACTGTTTCAAATGCAAGAAGTTGTGCATATCCGTCAAGAATGTCTATTGGTCAAGAAGTTTTTGACTTGTTATCTTTTGAAAGAAGTTGTGCATATCTTCTTTTTGTGGCAAATTATTAAAACTGACTGTTCAGTAGTCGTCGAGTCAATCATGTTATTTTCATTTGTATAGAAGAGAAATCAGTGGAAGAAACAAGTAGATAGGATTAAATTCTTCCACCATCGTGACATCGACAGATATTGCCTCCTGTACTATCTATATGTGATGTATAAATCATTTCTCATTTGGTCATTATCATTCGCAGAACATGAGTATCCACCAATTTAGGCGTTTACAAACAAGAAACACCTTGAAATGACTTCTTTAGTCTCTCTAAATCAGGAAGAGAAAACACAAACACTTCTCCTAGAAAAGGAGAAACTGGAATACAGATTGTGACACTGACAGAGTTATCAGAGATGCCTTCTTGCTTTTGCTAAAAAAACTCACATCAAAATGTGACATAAAAACTGCAAAGAGTTGTAATCAGTTAATAGACAGACTCTAGTGGCCTTAGAACATGGTGGTAGGAGAAAAAAACTTCTCTCATCATAAGTTATCCAGAATCAGATTTGTGGCTCAAATTTCATTAGAGGATTATTTGTCAGCTTGTGGTGCTCTCTGACTTTGCTGAGTTGTTGTTGGAAGAATAAGTGCCACATGGGAGAGTCATAGATTTTTGCAGACATGGATCCTACACAGTTTAGGCATATGAGCAACTCTTTTGTGACTCTCTCTTTGGTTCTATTTCTGTGGATTTAGCAGACATTTATTTATAATATTTATTTATTAACATCTAAATATGTTTTCTAAGTTAGTAGTTTCTTGCATTGATGCTGGTTGAGGCATTATTCACATGTATATATTCTTGAAAAATCTATTTCTTTTTTAAAATGGTCCCTTGGATTGGAAACTAATATCTGAATTTTAATAAAATTTTGTATTGGAGTGGAAATTAATTTGTAGGAGATTAATTGGAAAAAAAAACTATTTAATAATATCTGAATTTTAATGCATTTTGTATCGAAGTGGAAATTAATGTGTAAGAAACTTTTGAAAAAATATCTTTAAAAAATATCTTCATATCAATATTCTTTTATGCATTTTGTCGTTAGGAGCTGTCCTTTTTATAGTTTGTGAATTGGAAATTTGTATTTGTAAGGAAGTTGGGAAAAGAAAAAGAAAAAAAACTTTTAAAAAATTACTTATTTATTTTATGCATTTTGTCGAAACGAGCTGTCCCTTTTATAGCTTTTTGAATTGGAAATTTAATTTCGTAGGGAAATTGGGAAAAATGCTCTTTCAGAAATAACTCTAAAATTCTAATCCTTTATGTATATTTGTCGTTAGGAACTGTCCCATTTGTAGTTTCTGAATTTGGAGAATATATGAGGGGAAAAAAATAGAAAATATTGATTCTAAAGCCGAAAACTGATAGGTGACTTTGCCTTGTAACTACATCACATCATACCTACCTTGCAAAATCTACCTCTTTTGTACTGTAGTGTAATGGTTGAGTGTATTATTTTTTGTTGTAGACATGTTATTGTCTTAGGTATACAAACTAATGATATTAGTAGTTTTCCAAAAGCATATACTTCAATTTTGTTTAGATAAGGATCCAGGTTCAAGATACATAATTAATTCAGCTTTTTCGCATGACTGTTTCATATGAAAATATTTGCGTTTGCCTTTAGTATATCGAATGTCAAAGAATAAAGACAAGGAGACAAACAATTTATATTATGATAATATATATAATCGTAGGAAAATTCTGAAGGCAAACAGAATTTTATCTCACAAAAAGAATGAAATAGTCATTTGTTTATTGATATTTGTCAACATGCACTTTACTCCAATCTCTCTGTCTAGGCTAATTTTCAAAATTATGTTTTACAAAAAAAATAACAAATGTGATATTTCGTTTTGAAAACGACAATATAAAATTAACATGTGAAGACGTATATAAGAGAAAAGAAGAAAAAAAAAATAAAACTAGTCTAATAGAGTAATATAATCGTGGTTTCATAATTCATAATAGTATAAACTTTTGCAAATAAAACGAATATACCAAAATCAATACTGAACAGGACATGGTGTAATTTTGGTTAAAATCCAGCGAGTTATTATCGTGGAAAAGTTGGTTAAGATGATGAATTGGGGTTGTGGGGGTAATGAAGAGCTTGAGGGATCATGTCTACAAGTTATAACCACAACACAAGCGCCAATTCAGGACAGCCAAGTGTTGTTGGTTCCTTTCACTTCCACCTGATTCTCTCACTGTCCTCTTCTCCTTTGTTTGTCCCCACACACACCATCTCTTATTTTTGTTTTGCTTTCTTCAAATTATATATTACCCCATACATACGACAAATCCCATCTAGCTTCCACGTCTTGGGTTTTAGTTTTTAATTTTCTCCTCTTTTCCCTTTCCATAAACAGTGTCAATTTTATCTTATATATATGTATATAGTTTTAAGAAGATATACTACAAATTCAATTCTATATCCCCGCCCCTACTAAATGTAACGGTTGAAGCCAAACTCTTAATCGTTTTTTTCCTTTGTCGACCAAACAATCTGCTTTCTTATTTCTTTCTATTTGTCGTTATATCTTGAGAGATGCTAATATCTTTACAAAAACAAAAACAAAAAAACAATCTTAAAAAGTTACTTTAATTAAGCAAATCTTAAAACGGTTCTTGATTATAAAACCCCTAAGATGTTGTACTTGGAAACTTCTTGATTATGAAACTTCTCGACTAAGGGAACAGTCTCGTTAGATAGTTAAATTTATTTACGGGTCGGAATCCAGAGCCAAATGGCCGAACAAAAGGAAGTATTATACATGGGAATTCAATCGACGGAATAAACAAGTTAGAGCTTGGTTCCAGTGAATTCCCGCATCCTCACCATTGTTAGGTCTAACATATATACAACTATAGAACAAATAATCTTTTTGCAGTAATTGTGAATTCACCTGATTAAACAAAACAAAAAAAAATACTGATTAGGCGAAATGGATAGTATTGTAGATACAGCCAAAAAGTCTTTTTCAGTGAAACTAAAAATTCTCTTCTTTTTTTTGGCTATCAAGTTATACACGATATGGGGTTTCTACCACGGAAAAATTGCTATTAATTCGGTTGGAATCATTGCAAAGCCAAATGTGAAATCTTTTGATGATGTTGACTGATTCATCACATTAAAATGAATGGAAAAAAAAAAGAGAAAATAAGAAGGTTGAATAGGGAAAGAAGTACGTGGATCACAAGGCATCGGAGGAATGAGATGGGAACTTGCATGGATTTGATACCATCAATTAAACAAAAGATTAGGTTACAACCTAAGCATTTGTTTTCAATTTCAAATTTTCACATGGGGACAAGATCTATTATATTGCTTAGCTACATACTTCCCCATATAATTAGAATAAACGTACGTAGTTTTAAAGTGCAAACCAATACACATACTACATATATATATATATATATATATATATATTAATTATATCGAGAAAACTGTTAGATAATTATATTTCTAGTTAACAAATTAGTTAACTGTCCATCTTAATTATTGTCATGCACTGTACATGATTTAGTCATATGTATGGTTTGTAAGTTCTAACTCTTTGAAATTTTTTTCAAGTGAGCCCAAAAAGGTTCCCTTTCTAATCTTTTCACTATCTATCAATTTCAGCTGATTTTTGCGAATGGTACTTATTTTTATATGTAATACATTTTAATTTGACGGTGACCAACATAATATTTGAGTTTAGGTCGGTCACTATATATACTGTCACATGGATGATGATGATATGAACGCGCAATAACCAATAATATGTCCTCAGTGAATTTGGTTATCGACTTCAACCGATAAAATATAAAACCACCGAAGACCGAACTACGACCATTTTGTTTATTTTGTACATCTTAATATGTAGATTAAAAAAAGAAAAGAAAACAAAAAAAGAATGGCATATTAAAGTGTTGGCAACTCTAGTTGTAGCAAAAGACATGTGATCTTGGAGTTGCAAGTACGTACTTTGCTTCACACATATCTTTATACTTCGTCCGTAATCCTTTTGCAACGGACTCAATTTATGACAAAACGGGTATCTAAATCTATTAACGGCCCTGATATTATTTGTCAATTTATTCATATATTAGTTGTAATAGAATTGGAAGTTTCAGTAGAGACAAAATCTGAAGAACAGTTCATAACAAGTGAAGAGAAAACAGACACTACTTGTATTAATTCGTAGAGTTGTGTCTAAAATAAAAACACAAAAGGGAGACAATGTAGGGTAATTAATGTTCATAGTCCCTACGTAATTTATAAGACCCTCCTAATTTTTTTTTGTATGCATTCTTTTGCATATTTTTGCCCTCTCTCCCTTCTGGCATTGTCTCTAAAACTGCCTTCTTTCCTACATCCCACATGATCATATTTGCTTTCACATTGGAATTTTTCTTCGTTCATATATAGTTTGATACGAAAAACTTAAGTAAGTGCATTGTTAAAAAAATTTACTGAGTTCAGTAGGAGATTGATGCAACCTACCAAAAAAAAAAAAAAATTAGGAGATTGATGCAAAACAAAAATGATAGACCATTTTTTACTACTCTGGGGTCTGGGCCATAATATATATGGGCTTGTAGAAAAAAAATTAACCTTGAAAATGGTTGGATGTTACAGTGAACCATACATCCTGTATTAATAAATTTTAAAAAACTGTTTAAACTTTTATGAGATTTTAATGTTGTACGCATAAACAAGTGTTTTGAGTTTGATGAAATTAATAATCATACTATATATATATATATGTTATGTACTTACGCGGCTTTCAAAGTGATCACCAAGGAAAACACTTCATGTGGTTCTGCATGAATTAGTCGTTATTGTGTATATAATACATATAACCTAGTCACAAATCTTCAAAAAAGTCATAAGTAAACCTAAAAAATCTATGTTAAAAAAAGATGATTTTTCTTTAATAATTATAATAAAATCTTTCGATTTTTTCTCTCTCATTGTGCCTTTAAATACCCCTTCATATTTCTCCCCACCACCTTCACATCCACACCTTTCTTCAAACATACCAAACTTTCTCTCTTCTCTCTATCTAGTTCTCTCTCTACAGAATAAGCTCAAAATGGCGATAAAGAAGTCAAACAAAGCAGCGCTATCTCAAGCAGCATCCCTAAAGCAAATCTTGAAGAGGTGCTCAAGTCTTGGAAAGAAGAATCAAGGTAATTGCTACTTCAATGACGTGCCAAAAGGTCATTTCCCCGTCTATGTCGGTCAACACCGAAGTCGCTATGTGGTCCCAATCTCATGGCTAGATCATCATGAGTTCCAGACACTCCTACAACTAGCTGAGGAAGAGTTTGGGTTTGAGCACGAGATGGGTATCACTATTCCTTGTGATGAAGTCGTCTTTCGATCTCTCATCTCCATGTTCAGATAAAACTCTACATCGAGAGACTAGAGGAGTCGATATGATAATTATAGCTGAACTGGTCACTCCCTCGAGATCATTCCCCTTTGAGGTTATAAAGGTTTGATCACACATTGTCACACTCTAGACTCGGAAGATCGAAGCATCGAAACTAGCTATTACCAAGAAAGTCAAGAAACAAGAAATAAGAAATAAATATTACTTAGGGTTTTTTCTTTTCTCTTTGCTAAGAAGACGGAAGCAAATGGCGGGGATCGCGTTACGCATCGACTCAAGATTTGTGGCTGTATTAATATATCTAACATTTTTTTTTTTAATTAACCACTCTCTTGGGATTTTCTTTTTTCCTTTTTATATATCTTCGGTGTCTTGTTTCTATTTAATTATTTCTAAATATTTTGTATAATAGCTTGGGTGGCGACTTTTCCCTCAAGTCAACGTGTATTGTTGACCGTTGGTCCTTGAGAGGAATAGCTAGTTTTTTTCTTTTTTGTATTAATTTTTGAATCAAGTATTTTCATTCTGATCAGTACAGCAGTACTAAGTTTATTCCCATCTATTTGTTTTACAATATGTAAATTTTCTATTCAGTATATATATATTCAGTAAATTTTCTATTCAGTAAACTTTTAATTATGTTAGGAACGAGAGATTATAAATACTGTACAAGAGTTGTTCTCTTGTTTACAATATGTAGATTTCTTTCTATTCTACAAAAGATGAATTATTATATATTGATTAGAAATACTGTACAAATCGTTAAATTAAGAAGTTACTTTGACAAGAATATATATAATCTTTTCCTTTTATTTGTTACTTCCACAACATAATATATATATATATATATATAACTGGTTTTATATATATACACTATAAGTAACAAATAATCAACCTATATAGAATACACAAAAGGTAGATTCAAAATTTTTGCATGGTCTATCAACCATATGGCCAAATGTTAACCTTAACCATATTTGTGGTTTCAATCTTGTTTCTACTCGTCTGGCCTTCTCTATGTATGGCGTTTAATGTCCTGTTTCACAAGTCAAATATCTATGAAGTCAGACTAATTAAAATAGTAATTAATCGAATGGTAAACAACAAAATCTTTTCTCCAAACCATTATTTCCTCCAACCCCTAGCTTAAATTAGGGGTTTACTTGCGTTGAGTGCACCTTGTTTATGGAGTAGTGAAATTCATATAGAGTAAGAGTCACATAAATTAGTTTAGATATCGCTATGAAATTTTCTGCTAAACAATAATATCATAAATAGTATATGATGCCTAGTGTATACAGTAATTTCTGTTTGAGTGGGGTTACCTTCTAAATTAGTTATAAGAATTATTGCTTTTTAAGTCGTTTCGTTATCATGATCTATATCATTTGTTCCATTTGTCTCGTACCATTCATTATTACTAGTTTAGTGCATGATTTAATGAATTTTGAAGGGAAATCTAATATTCTCATTATTTTTAGTCGATATTTTTTAAAGTCTATTTCTATTTTTATTTTAAAAAGTTCTTATTTTTATCCTACATTATTGTTGATAAAGACAATATGTGTTTGAAAATGGCTTTGGAGAGATGAGTTGTTTCAAAGGCAGAAGAACATGTAAGCCACAATGTCTCTTCTATCTATCTTGACTCTTCTCTTCATCTTCTTTTTTATTGCGATTTATTCCAATAAGCGCACACAGTTATCATAGAATACAAGAAGACACGAATAAATTTCAGATATTTATATTCAGTAGAATACAAACCAAACACAAACGTATATATAATTCAATAAAAGAGACTCAAAGACAATGAAGAGAAAAAAATAGCATTTGTCTGTGCAAACTCTGGCTTGCCCATACTGTCAAGTTGCTTTGAGTTTATACCTTGTCTGCTTGACATTGATGACCATTATCTGTTTGATCTGTGTCCTGTCCTTTTTCAAACTTTTTTAAGTTTCTTATATTTTTCTTTCTAGAAATCCATCTGAATACTTTACATTATTGTTTTTGTGTTGCATGGACCTCACGTTCCTATTTTTGTTTTGTCTAATAATTTTGATTCTTCTGAAGCTTAACCCAACGCTCCTTTGAAAAAAAACTTGATTTATTTTTTCTGGTAGAGTCATTTTCATGGATATTCACATCCCAACTAAAACTTCAGAAAACCACTAGACCACCAACACTTTGTTTATATGAAAATTCTGACATTAATAACTTAATTTTGTTTATGCTTTGTAGTTTTAATTTAGTCGATGGAATGTTTTATATTATCCCAAAATATCGAAGTTACTCGTTAATCGTTATCCTTTCAACTCTCAAGTATATCTAAAACATTTTCAAAGTCTTAACGGGAACATGATCATTTCAATATATCTGATAAATTGACCAAATAGAATTGCCATTTAATGATTTTTCCCACCTACATACATTTATTATTTTTTGACATATTGTGTTTTTACTTTTCGTTTTCTTAATGATGATGTGCTCTTGAATTTTTGTATACATTGAGTTTTTATGTACAAGGACAAAAATGGATCTCGGTTTTGGTCTTTAGAAGTCAGAAATATTCGAACTGGATATGAAATTTTTGTTTTCTTGTAATCGGGTTTGTAGCAAAACTTTAATTCGGTTTTGGTTATAGTCCGGTTTAGTCAATTCAGAGACGTTATGCCCTAATTAAGTGTGTAGAGTACACAAGAGGAAGATTGATCTTGACTAGTACTGTTCTCTTCTCAAATACTCAAAACGCATATAAACATATACACATATCAAGAAGGATAATGAAAAATCAAACGAACCAAAAGATAATGAGTGTGTTATCTTATCTCTTAGCGTTTTAACGTCCATTGTTCTTCTGTTTAGAGGAGAAAAATCTGCCTAGTCCGCGCGTATGCTTCTCATTATCGTCTTTGGATGATGAAGAAACAGAGCAAGACTTGATGATAGCGTGGACTGTTGGATTCACCGTGTGTCTAACAGAACGAGATGGTTGGATGATATGATCATGGAGTAAATCATCTAGTGAAGAGTTCAGTGTTGGTTCTGAGGTTTTGTGCTGTTGAAGCTTCTTCTCAGGGGATTGAGATTTGGGAATATCGTGGTTGCTCTGAGGTTGTAAAGATTGTAACTGTTGGCTGAGTAAGTGAATTGTTTCTTGGCAAGCTGCAAGCTTCTCTGTTGCAGATGCTATGTCTTTTTCCTGGAAACAAGAACATTGTAAATTTTAGTTAAGGGGCTTATTGCTAATTGTATCTAAATAGTAGATGCAACAAAACAGATGAAATAAGTAAGAAGTGTACCTGATTAGGTTGGAGTTTGGATGATGAACACTTTTTGCAAGTCTCATTCCTTCAGCACAAGTCCAAATTAGCAAAACAAACTATGCATAGTGGAAGATTTAACTATGTTTTAGTTGTTAATACCTTTGCAATTGTTCTTGAAGCTCTCTGCATTTAGCTAGAGTCTCCTCATGGCCATGCTTTTCTGTGGAGAAAGCCATTTCAAGTCTTTCTGTCTCTTCTTCCAAGCTTTTCACTTTAGCTTCTAGATCTTTGGCATGGAGTTCAAGCGATTTGTATGACTCAGTCACGCATTTAAGCTGTGTTTCTGCCAAGCTTTGAAGATCTTCTGAAGAATTGAGCTGTGATTTCAGCTTCGATATGAGCTGCTCTTTTTCTTCCAACCCTGACTTTGTACTTTCAAGATTCTGCAAGCAACTTGATAACTCTGCTGCAATATTCTCTTTCTCTAACTTAAGCTGTTCCACTTCTTTCAACAAGCTCTTGCATGATGAATCATCCAGCTCATGACCATTCATCGAATTATCTACACGGTGATCCTCTGTCTTAGGTAATGTGTCTCCCAGTGAATCAGAATCTGACTCGTCAACCTCTTTAACTAGCAATGTAACCTTTTCGCTTTCCAAATCTTGTTTCTTTGTGCTCTTCTCCACATTTCCGTTGCTTTTGGTATCCTGAGATGACAAAACATGCTTCTCTAAAGTTTCATCAGCAAATTCAAACAGAGGATTTGAGAGTTTTTGGGGTGATGATCCTTTCATCTCTTGGATCGAAACCCTTGCCGCTTCAACGATTTTCTCAATGCTAATGCCCTCTTGAGATTCAAATATCCTGTTGATTCTTGAACGGAGAACCGTTAACAGCTGATCAAGTGTTGTTGTATCCTCATCTTGCTCACTGGACTTACTAGCGGATTGTGTGCCAACAGATACACTACTGCAGGCACTGTTGGAAGATTTTGAAGCTGAGTTAGCTCCATCTGGATCATTAGCTGCCAACTTTTCAATCTCCAAGAAGTCATCCATTAACTCCATTCTGTTAGCCTTTGAGGAACCATCAGCACATACTTTTCTCACTTTATGAGAATCTGTTGAGGTTGTTGGACCATACTCAGAGGAACTTCCTTCTTCATCAAACCCATCTTCGGATACTGAGGTGACACTGGATGGACTTTCAGAAAGATTTCTGCTATTTGATTTCAGAGCATTCTTGTCATTGTGAAACATATCCATCTGCCCTTCAAGAATCTTAAGCTTTCCAAGAGTCTTAGCGCATACATTTCTTGAAACCTGCAGTTCATTGTTACGTGCAGCGAGATGTTCTTTAAGCGTCTGAATCTCCTCCTCCATCTCCAATGTACGTCTAGTGAGATATACATTCTCTCTTTTGCACTCTTCCAACTTATGATCAGTAGCAATCTCTGCCTTTGCGATGCGACTAGGGTTTTGAGCTATGCCTCTCTGTGCTCGAGGGTCTGTGAGTTCATGCCCTAAACTTTCAATTTCTATCTTCATTTGAGCCATAGCAGCAGGACCAGGAAGCTTCTTCCGAAGAAGCCCTCTTAGCCTTTGGCACTCTGCTTCAAGTTTTGCAATCTTTTTCACTCCTTCCAGATGCTGTTTGTTTGCGATTTCCGCTGACCTCAAACTCATGTTCTTCTCTTCACTGCGGATCTCTACTTCTTTTAAAGCAACATGAACATCGTACTTCAGCGAACTAATCTCTTTCTCAGCCAACTGAAGATTAGTCTTCAGCTTCTCCACATCAGCTTCAGATTTAGACTTTTCCTCACTGATCCTTACTATCATCTCTGATCGTTCTTGCAAAGATCTAGTGAGTGCCCCATTGTCAGAAACTGCTCGGTGAAGTCCTTGGCTCAATTCATCAATCTTACCTTCGAGGTCGGATTTGATCTTGTCCCAGTGAGTGGTCTTAGCAAGAATCACATCTTTCAACTTCTGGTCACTCTCATCTTTCACAATCCTTATCTGCCTCGTGCACTCTCTCAGCGCATCATCCAAATGCGAAGCTCGATCCTCAGCAGTAAGCTTCAAGAGTGTAACAGATTCGAGTTGACGTTTAAGTGACAAAGTTTCTGCATCAGCCTTCTCCCATCCTAAAAGAACAAAAGACTAATCAGCAACAAAAACACACAAGTTCAAGAACTACAGTATAAAGGGTTGTTGGTGCTCTGACCTGAAACAGCTTCTTCAGCGACTTTGGCATGTTGAAGAATCAAAGATTCTTTAGTATTGATCTCAGAGTGAGCAAGAGTGAGTTTATCTCTAAGATCCTTAACTTCAACTTCAAACAACTTGACCTGATGCTCCATTCTACTCATATGCGTGTAAGAATCCATAGTAATCTGAACATAGTTTGTGTTTTTACACTTCTCCTAACACACATACACACACACACACAAAAAAAAAAACATCAAAATTGGAATCTATATCTAAACAGAGCTATAATAACTATATGGTATTATTATAGATGAAAGAAGAACCTGATTCTCGAGAGAAGCCAAGTAGGATAAAGAACAAACAGGAGTTGACTCGTTTGCAACAACTAGTTTATCTGTCGTAGCTTTGTCTGAAGACTTTCTCTTCCATGGCCAACCTCTACTACCTTCCATTTTTTTTTCCTCTCTCAAGAAACTCTGTTAACAATCCGTAGAAAAGGGAAGAGATATATTGAGGAGCTTAATAAAAAAAAAAAAACAAAAGACAAAAAAAACTGAAAAAGTTTTGAAATTTGAACAAAGATACAAAAAAAAAAAAAAAAGGAAACACAAAAAATCTTCCGGAAATGTAACTTTCAATTTCATCCGACAAAATCCCGCTATTTATTTATTACACTGTGTTTTCATTCAGCTCTCAAACAATGACCGTTTTGTTGTTTCTTTCTTTTTCTTCCTTCTCTGTAGTTGAATGACATTTAATGCTTTCTTTCCATATTTGTTATTTTTTTTTTCATTGAAAAAAATTACTAACAAAAAAAGAATTTCAAATCACAACTCAATGGGCGCGAGGAAAACTACACATTAAATCATCAGCTATACACAATACACTAATCACACATACTCCAACACAAACTATTAAAAATCAACACACTATACAATTTCTAATTAAGCTTCTTATAAGGAAAAAATAGCAGAAACGTGAAATAGGATAGAAGCATCATCATACCAAAGAGACGATTGATGATTTTTCTTAGAGTTGTTGAGAGTGTTGTGCGAAGATCAAAATCGAGCTACAGAGATAAAGAAAGAAAGAGAGAAAGTGGGAGGAGCGTGCCAGAGAAGAAGGGAGCGGTGTGTATGTGTGTATATATGATTTGGGCTGTCACTTTTTTTCAACTTTGACGCTCCACATAGAGACAACACCTCTATTTCAAAATACCCTTTTGCTATAATTATTATTTTTATTAAAAAAAATCCATCTCTCAAAAACGGAATACGAGGAGACAGTTATCCGCTGCGGACGGGTGCACTGAATTAGCTCCTGGATTTTTGACTTATCCAAAAAAAAAGATTCAAAATCTTCCCGGTTTTGTAGTTTGGGCTTTTTAATAGGCTTTCAATAAGGCCCATTATTATAGATAAATAAATCCATCACAGTCCACTAGGGTTTTTTTTGAGAGAGAGACTGTGGTTGTAATATAAACCTGATTTTGTTCATTGCTGTTCACTCGCCGTAATCCGAAGAAGACGAACCACCATAATCATCAGCCATGGGTCGTGTCATCAGAGCTCAACGTAAAGGAGCTGGTTCAGTCTTCAAATCCCACACTCACCACCGTAAAGGCCCCGCCAAATTCAGGAGCCTCGATTTCGGCGAGAGAAATGGTTACCTCAAAGGTGTTGTCACCGAGATCATCCACGATCCTGGACGTGGTGCTCCTTTAGCTCGCGTTTCCTTCCGTCATCCTTTCCGATTCAAGAAACAGAAGGAGCTTTTCGTCGCTGCTGAAGGTATGTACACCGGTCAGTTTCTCTACTGTGGGAAGAAAGCTACGCTAGTCGTTGGAAATGTTCTCCCGCTTAGATCTATCCCTGAAGGAGCTGTTGTTTGTAACGTTGAGCATCATGTTGGTGATCGTGGTGTTTTGGCTAGAGCTTCTGGTGATTACGCCATTGTTATTGCTCATAACCCTGATAATGACACTAGCAGGTATTATTGTATTCTATGCTTTTTGCTGGTGGTGATTGGATTGATTAGTGATGTGTAAATCTAATGTTTAGGTTGATTGCGTTAGATTTGATTAGAAATGGTCATTGGATTCAAAGCTAGTAGCTATGCTGGATTGTGTAATATGAGAACTGTGTTTTGAGAATGGATTTGTTCTTACATTTTTGATTTTATAAATGGTTTTGATAGGATTAAGTTGCCATCGGGTTCGAAGAAGATTGTGCCGAGTGGATGCAGGGCTATGATTGGTCAAGTTGCGGGTGGTGGAAGGACAGAGAAGCCAATGCTCAAGGCTGGTAATGCTTACCACAAGTACCGTGTGAAGAGAAACTGCTGGCCTAAGGTTCGTGGTGTGGCTATGAATCCAGTTGAGCATCCTCATGGAGGAGGTAACCATCAACATATTGGTCACGCTAGTACGGTTCGTCGTGATGCACCACCTGGACAAAAGGTTGGTCTTATTGCTGCAAGGAGGACTGGTCGTCTTAGAGGTCAAGCTGCTGCTCTTGCTTCCAAGGCAGACTAAGGAGAGAGGAGGATTCAAGATTGAATTGTTCTCTTTTTTTTGGAAATGTTTTTGTTTAGACCTTGTTTTTGGAACCTTGAGATTTACTGTCATGTTCTTTGAGACCTTTCTCTATCAAGTAGAATCTGTGTCTCTGTTAAAACTTGTCTCAGATTTTGATAGCTGTTTCGGTTTGATATGAGATTTACTATCATGTTCTTAGTTTAATTATCATGTTTTTTTTTACATTCTTGAGCAAAGACTAAATTCGAAAGTATATAATTCAACTGTCGCCCTTACCTTAATTCAACTGGTTAATCTCAATAGTTTATAGCAGCGTGCTCAAGAATGAGGTACTATCCCAATGCTAGTACCTCATTTTTGTCAACTCTTTGAGAAACAGTGTTTTCGTCATTGAAACTACTTCAGCTTTACCACCAGAAATCAAAACGAGTATTAGAATAAATGAGATCGTCACAAAAGATTAGGCAGTTTTGGGAGACAGATAGGTTTTAGCTGTATACTCAAACGACACATCTCTGGAATGTCAAACTAGTGATAGTAACAAAAATGTAAGAGCACAGAATATTAATACAGATTATAAAAATCAAACCAGGATTAAATGTCTTGCTTCTCCGATTCTTCTCACTTCTCTGTCTTTGTTTTTCTTTTTATCTCGCGGCCAGCAGATTCTTCCCCGTGTATATAGGCTTCATTGAATTCATCCGCTACTTTCTCGAAAAACTCACATCGCCTCCATGAATATGGTGAAAGACCTCTTTAAGCCATGAGACTCTTTCATCTTCTTGAAATTTTTTTCCTGACATAAGAATAGTTTCCAGAGGTCGTTTGGATTACGTGAGCACTGATCTAGATTCAATTGCCCAAGACTAAGTGGACTTTCTAATCGAGGCAGGAAGCACAACAAGACTTGAGCATCCAGTGAGACATCATTCCTTGAGATTTATGGCATTCCCCCAGACGACGAGGGCAGATCTACCAAGCTTGAAGGATACGTAAGATTCAACTTCTGGAAAGCAGTGGCATTCCTAATTGAAGAAGGTAGGTGCAAGAGACTTGAGCAATTCTCGAGATTCAATATCTCGAGATTAACGGCATATTTGATCGATGCAGGAAGCTCCACTAAACTTGAGCATCCAGTGAGATATAGTTCCTTGAGACTGGCACTCCCAAACGAGGAGGGGAGCTCCAGGAGCCTTGAGCAATTAGTGAGATCAAATATTTCAAGATTAGTGGCATTACCAACAGATGCGGGGAGTTCTCTGAGACTCAAACATCCAGTAAGATTTAATTTCTTGAGATTAGTGGCATTCCCAATCGAGGAGGGGAGCACCTCTAGCTTTAAGCAATGACTGAGATCCAATATTTCAAGATTAGTAGCATTTCCGATAGATGAGGGGAGCTCAGCTAAACTTGAGCATCCTTTGATATACAATTCCTTGAGATTTATGGCATTCCCAAACGAGGAGGGGAGCTCCTCGAGCATTAAGCAATGACTGAGATCCAATATTTCAAGATTAATAGCATTTCCGATAGATGCGGGGAGCTTAGCTAAACTTGAGCATCCTTCGATATACAATTCCTTGAGATTTATGGCATTCCCAAACGAGGAGGGGAGCTCCTCGAGCATTAAGCAATGACTGAGATCCAATATTTCAAGATTAATAGCATTTCCGATAGATGCGGGGAGCTTAGCTAAACTTGAGCATCCTTCGATATACAATTCCTTGAGATTTATGGCATTCCCAAACGAGGAGGGGAGCTCCTCGAGCATTAAGCAATGACTGAGATCCAATATTTCAAGATTAATAGCATTTCCGATAGATGCGGGGAGCTTAGCTAAACTTGAGCATCCTTCGATATACAATTCCTTGAGATTTATGGCATTCCCAAACGAGGAGGGGAGCTCCTCGAGCATTAAGCAATGACTGAGATCCAATATTTCAAGATTAATAGCATTTCCGATAGATGCGGGGAGCTTAGCTAAACTTGAGCATCCTTCGATATACAATTCCTTGAGATTTATGGCATTCCCAAACGAGGAGGGGAGCTCCTCGAGCATTAAGCAATGACTGAGATCCAATATTTCAAGATTAATAGCATTTCCGATAGATGCGGGGAGCTTAGCTAAACTTGAGCATCCTTCGATATACAATTCCTTGAGATTTATGGCATTCCCAAACGAGGAGGGGAGCTCCTCGAGCATTAAGCAATGACTGAGATCCAATATTTCAAGATTAATAGCATTTCCGATAGATGCGGGGAGCTTAGCTAAACTTGAGCATCCTTCGATATACAATTCCTTGAGATTTATGGCATTCCCAAACGAGGAGGGGAGCTCCTCGAGCATTAAGCAATGACTGAGATCCAATATTTCAAGATTAATAGCATTTCCGATAGATGCGGGGAGCTTAGCTAAACTTGAGCATCCTTCGATATACAATTCCTTGAGATTTATGGCATTCCCAAACGAGGAGGGGAGCTCCTCGAGCATTAAGCAATGACTGAGATCCAATATTTCAAGATTAATAGCATTTCCGATAGATGCGGGGAGCTTAGCTAAACTTGAGCATCCTTCGATATACAATTCCTTGAGATTTATGGCATTCCCAAACGAGGAGGGGAGCTCCTCGAGCATTAAGCAATGACTGAGATCCAATATTTCAAGATTAATAGCATTTCCGATAGATGCGGGGAGCTTAGCTAAACTTGAGCATCCTTCGATATACAATTCCTTGAGATTTATGGCATTCCCAAACGAGGAGGGGAGCTCCTCGAGCATTAAGCAATGACTGAGATCCAATATTTCAAGATTAATAGCATTTCCGATAGATGCGGGGAGCTTAGCTAAACTTGAGCATCCTTCGATATACAATTCCTTGAGATTTATGGCATTCCCAAACGAGGAGGGGAGCTCCTCGAGCATTAAGCAATGACTGAGATCCAATATTTCAAGATTAATAGCATTTCCGATAGATGCGGGGAGCTTAGCTAAACTTGAGCATCCTTCGATATACAATTCCTTGAGATTTATGGCATTCCCAAACGAGGAGGGGAGCTCCTCGAGCATTAAGCAATGACTGAGATCCAATATTTCAAGATTAATAGCATTTCCAATTGATGCGGGGAGCTTAGCTAAACTTAAGCATCCTTTGATATACAATTCCTTGAGATTTATGACATTCCCAAAGGAGGATGGGAGCTCCACCAAGCTTGAACAATTTTCCAGATTCAATTTCTGGAGATTAGTGGCATTTCCAATGGATATTGGTAATTCTCTTATGCCAGTTCCCTGGAGATTTAGTTCATAAATATTTGCAGAAACCTCTTTGAAAATTTTAATCTCTCTGCAGCCTGATAGGTTTACAACTCGTAGATGCTGCAATTGACCCGTGGCTGGAAAACTTGGCAATTTTATACAGTCTCGGAGATCTATTAGCTCAATATTTTCAGCGTTACCAATATCGTCAATTTCAGTGAGCTGCAGAGAATGACAAAGCCTGACTGTCTTCAGCATCTTGAGGTTCTGAAAATAAAAATAAATTGGAAAATTATTTCTCTAGTATAAATATGGAAATAACAAATAAGATTTTGCTTACTTTTGTTCCTCCCCAAAGTTTCTGAAGCCGACTGTAAGCTAGATTGAGTTCAACAAGATGGCATGGGTCAAAGTCTTGTGGCAAGGATGGTAAAGGATAGTCTTCCCAGTGGAGGAGTCTTAGCTCATAAGGCAGAGATTCAAGTCCTTCTGGAAGGCGGATTTCATACTGATTTTCATAACTGGAACAGTAAATCTTCAGGAATCTAAGGTTAAGCATATTCTCAAAAGCAGTAGGCTTCACATCAAAGACTAATTTCGATGCGTCCAAAACTATGCCTTCAATGTCTTCAGTGCCCTGAGACAAAAGGGAAGCGGATAGATCAAGAAATTGGTTCATCTCTTAAAAACTTTCTATTAAAATATCAGAATACGCCAGACCAGAGCACGTGTATAGGTTACCTTGTCTTTGTCATCTTCAAGAAGCAATTTGATAGTCCACGGTTCCCACAGTCTGCGACGCCTCCCCATCTGTACTGTTTCATTGTTATTTATTTCACGGCCAAAGTCTTGGATTATTCTATGCATAATGACTCTATTTTCTGAAATAGTCAGCAGACTCTTCTCCACAAGAACATTAATCCCAACATGTGGAAAAAAACCACACCCCTCAAGCAGTTGTATCACATAGTCAACAGATTCTCCATTGAAGAAACAAGCAATGTCCAGAAAAATGTTCTTCTCGTTCTTATTAAGTGTTTCGTAGCTGCACTTGAATAAATCATGAATCTTGTTTGGAGTAAGGAATGCCGCCTCCAGTTTTGACAGTGTCTTTCCCATAAGCTCTCTTCCGTAAAAGCTGAGAGCCAATGGATTACCATTAGCATAGTTCACTTCGATTGGTACTTCCAAGATTTGTTGTTCTCTTCTATCTCTGCCAAATGCACATTGAGAGATTAGCTGCAGAGCCTCGTCCTCATTTAAGCTCTGAACCTCATATATGTGATTGATCAGACAATGGCGGAACACTTGTTTATCTCTGGATGTTATGATGATCAGGCTTCCTAGGCCAAACCAATGAATCCCTCCGAGAAAAGACCTGGCAACCAAAGGATTGTGCACATCATCAAGAACAACAAGAGTTCTCTTCTTGGTTAATTTGTCCCTGGGGAGGCTAGGTCTCGTAATGGTACTGCATACACGAGACAAATTATTTAGAATTGTCCCAAAATGTTCCGCCATCAAACTAGGAAGCCCCATCTCATGAAAAGCCTTGTCAAAGTGTTCGATGAAACAAGAAGCTTCATAGCCTCCGGAGATCTGGTCAAAAACTGCTTTAGCAAGTGTCGTCTTGCCAATACCAGGCATACCCCAAATTCCTATGTGACGGATACCCCAAGGTTGTTTGCAAAGCAACTGTTCTATCTTCAGCAGCCTTGAGTTGATTCCAATATGTTGAGCGGGAAAGAGCTTTTCATAAACATATTTGACAATCTCTTCTACAAGTTCACACTCACTGCATTCCTCCCTGCTTGCATAAATATAGAAATCACAAAGTGAATTGTTGGAGAAATCACTAATGAGTAATGAAGAGCAAAACATTTTGGATAAAATTGCCTCACATTTTGTGACCCCTACTGTTAAAGCTATCATAAAACATAACTAGTTCCATGTAAAACCTTTGATTTGTACAATTTATGTTTGTGGTGCTAGATTTTATAGGTGGAAAGCATTGAGTTATGAACTTTAAGAAAAGCAAGCGAGATATTAACCTATGCAGTTACCTAGACTGGTGGCCTGGTAATTCTCTCAGTTCTTGGAGTACGCTACTCCATTCTCTTATCTGCTCCGGCACCACCACATCTGATGGACTAATGCCATAGAACACTGGAACCATCAGCTGGCCGGTTTCCTTCCGGCACTGAAGAACCTTTGCGAGCTTGTTCAGGCATGTGGTGGAGGAGAAGCAGCTCTTGGAGAAAATCACAACATAAGCGCTAATTCTCTCTATCGCATTCAGGGTGTCATTGGAATTAACAACTGCATGAATTCCTTTCCGGCGGAAATCCACGGAGAGGTGGCTGGCAAAGGAGTACTGTAATGTATCTGCACAGTAGATGAAGATAGTGTCTTTGAAAGCTATTTCACTTGTACATAAATCTTCCTAGGGAAAGATCCAAAAAAGTAAAGAATTAGACGGTCAGTTATCAAATGAATTCAAAATATGCGGAGATAAGGCAAATGGAAATGGAGGAAAATTTCTCGGATACCACATGCCTTCAGATCTTGGTTTGTGATGATACGCGCTTGCCTCACACTTTTATATAAATCTTCCTAACGAACGACCCACAAAAGTAAGAGTTAGATGATCAGTTATCAAACGAATTCAAATATGCGAAAGCAATGGAAATGGAAATGGAGGAAAATGTCTCGGAGACACATGCCTTCAGATCTTGTTTAGTGATGATACGCTCTTGCCTCCATTCCGAGAATTTCTTTGCAAAGTCTTCCGTCCTCTCATTCAATTTACCATAAGTGGACTTTACAATGTTTCCTATTTCGCTGTCAACGATAGCCCTTAACCTTGGTAGTATATTTTCCCACTTCTGCTTTGACATTCCCCGTAGATAGGAGCCCATAAGCTTTAGTTTCAAAGGAAGTCCACCGGAAAGTTCTGTAACTTTCGAAGCAAGGTTCTCAAAACCATCCTTTGGCGACTTTTGACCAAAAGCATACAGGCAGAGTATTTGAGAAGCTTCATCAGGCGGTGAAAAGCCCACCTCATAGATATGCTCAATCCGATGTGCATTCAAAAGCTTTTTATTTTGCGTTGTGATGAGAATCCGACTTCCAGGACCAAACCACTCAGTTTCTTTCGCCAAGGCATCTAATTGTTCTAATCTATCGACGTCATCTAGAACGACTAAGACTTTTTTCTTTTTCAGTCTTTCTTTTAAAACTCCTAAATGAAGGATCTTGATATGCTGACTGTTGAATAACTGCGATAGGAACCTTTCCTGTAATTGCAATTTCGCACTATACTCATCGTAACAGGGTCTTGACCCTGAATAACGTTCTCTGATATCCTCCATGAAGACACGAAGGTGGAATCTATTAGAGAGTTCGTTAAACAGAAATCTGGCAATGGTGGTCTTACCAATCCCAGAAGGACCCAAAATTCCTATCATCTTCACTTCATCTGAGTCTAGGCATAACATTGACTTCAACTTTTCCATATGAGCTCCCATCCCAACTAGACCGTCGAAATCCTTTGATGGAATGAGTTTAATCAATTTGTTTGAAATATCAGTGGCTAGTTGTTCAATCAGAGCCGCATCATTATCCCTAAGAAAGGGGATCAAAAACATAGTAAATAAGAAGTCATGAATTGTTCACATACACATATATAAATATCTTACATAAAATTACCAGGTAAAGAAGATGGAAGAGAAGAAGAAGCCATTGTTTTGTTTTGCGGTTTGGATCTGAAAAAACCAAAACACGTTATCGCAGCAGCACAGATTCTAAGGATAAGGAAAAAAAAGAGAAGAATTAATCCACTAGGATAACGAAAAGGAGGATTTAAGATCACAGAAAGATTTGTTACATCATATCCTAGTGGATTAGCAAGTAGGGAAGACCTCGTGACAAACTTAATGACGCTATATAAAAAAAATCTGGATAATATCCATGATTGATTAGTCTCGTAGTTGTAAAAAAAAAAGTGTGTGGACTTGGTGAGAAGGGAATAAAATAATATCCACTATCCGATCTGAGTTTTCGTCAACGGTCTTTTCTCTTCCACTCAAAAAAAAAAAAAAAAAAAAAAAAA
>NC_025696.1:2041978-2048156 GCF_000633955.1 Camelina sativa | reverse complement strand
AAAAAAAAAAAAAAAAAAAAAAAAAAGCAAGGGATTCATGCTTTGAAATCTCCGATCGATCATGCTGGCCAACTCTTCTGTTTCCGTCGAATCACCGCCGAAGTATGATGTCTTCCTTAACTTCCGAGGGGAACAACTGCGGCGCAATTTCGTCAGCCATCTGGAGAAGGCCTTGAAAATCGATGGAATCAACGTCTATATGGACAAAATAGAGACTAAAGGTAATGATCTCAGCATGTTATTTACCAGAATCGAGCAGTCGAGTATTGCAATCACGATTTTCTCAACCCAGTACACCCAGTCACGTTGGTGCTTGGACGAGCTTGATAAGATCAATCAATGCGTCAAATCAGGCAAACTTGTGGTCATTCCCATCTTCTACAAGGTGGACACGAACGATGTGAAAAATATGGACGGAGTCTTTGGTGAGGAATTCTGGAAATTGGCTAAGGCTCGTGAAAGTGAAAGTGAAAAGTACAAAAACTGGAGAGACGCTATTAATGCTGTTTCTGGAAAGGTTGGCTTCACATTAGGCGAGAAGGAGTACGTTATCTTTTGAATTGCCCAATTGACACCACTTTTTGAAGGTTCCGCCCGCTATTAAAGGTTTCTGATTGGTTCTTTTCCACTTGTCTTGCAGCGATGAAGGTGAATTCATCGATCAAATTGTAGGAGACGTGAGGAAGCAACTAACCAACATTTCGATTCATCGGGCAGATGAAGGAGTAAGGCCTGAAGCTGCTTCTGACTCGCCTTCTTCTCTGTTCGGCATCAAAACACGTCTCAAACAATTGGAAGAGAAGTTAGATTTTAAGTGCGAGGATACTCTTACGATTGGTGTTGTTGGGATGCCGGGTATTGGTAAGACCACCCTGATGAATGTGCTGTATGATAAGTTGCAAGAGGAGTTCCTACGCTGTGTTTTTATTCGTGATGTCCGTAATATTAACTTCAAAAGGGATGGGAACATTCTCAAGAAAGAGTTGTTGAGGGTTGATGGCTTGGATCAACAAGTCGATAACATGTCAGATGAATCCTTGAAGGCACTCCTATTAAGTAAGCAATTTATTGTAATTCTTGATAATGTGAGTGACAAGAAACAGATAGAGGTTCTTCTCGGGAGACGTGACTGGATTAAGAGAGGCAGCAGAATCTTTATCACCACAAGCGACAGGTCGGTGATCGAGGGGATGGTTGACGACACATATGTCGTCCAAAGGTTGTCTGGCAGAGACAGCTATGATTATTTCCGCCGCTTTGCCTTTCGTGGTAAGCTTCAGGAGGGAAATTTCATGGATCATTCTAGATTGTTTGTGGATTATGCTGAAGGAAACCCGTCCGTTCTCATGATATTGGGTAATGACCTTAATGGACAAGAAAAGACTTCCTGGGAAAAGAAACATGAAGCGCTGAAACAAAGTCCCAACGAGATGATAAGAATTTTTTTGCGGAAAAGCTATGATGAGCTATGTCAGCTTCAAAAAGATGTGTTTCTCGATGTCGCATGTTTCTTTAGATCAGGGGATGAGTATTACGTGAGGTGTTTAGTGGAGTCTTCTGACACTGAACCCATTGATGCTGTGAGTAAAATAAAGGATCTTGCCAGTAAATTCTTGCTTAACATTTATGGCGGACGAGTGGAGATGCATGATATACTGTATGCATTTGGCAAGGAACTTGGTTCAGAAGATTCGTGTAGGCTGTGGGACCATCAAGGCGTTGTTGATGCGTTGAAGAACAGAGCGGTAAACCTTCGAACTGTTTCATATCTAGTTTAGCAAAATTTGAAGTTCTCATTTTAGTATAAATTAGAACTCGACTTTTAAAAGAAACAGTTACTTGCTAACTTCTTTTCTTTGACTGTTAAGCAGGGAGCAGCCAGCGTGAGAGGTATTTTTCTCGACATGTCTAAACTGAAGAAGAAACTTCCTTTGGACAGTACTACCTTTGTCAAGATGACCAATCTTAGATACCTGAAATTCTATAGTTGCTGTCATCTGAAATGTCAAGCTGATTGCAAATTTAACTTCCCAGAGGGACTTGATTTTCCTATGGATGAGTTACGATATCTGTATTGGCTGAAATTCCCTTTGAAGAGACTTCCAAAAGACTTCAACCCCAAGAATCTTACCGACCTTAACCTGCCTTACAGTGAGATTGAAGAGGTCTGGGAGGGCCTTAAGGTGTGTCTCTGTTTAAGTTAGTTTTCAATGTTATGGCTTTTTAGCTTACTAAATTATACTTGATTGATTTTTCTTCTGTATGTTCATGGCAGGATACACCAAAGTTAAAGTGGGTTGATCTTAGCCACTCAAGAAAGTTAGGCAATCTATCAGGGTTTCTAAATGCTGAAAGTCTCCAAAGATTGAATCTTGAAGGCTGCACGAGTTTGGAGGCTTTGCCTGATGAGATGAAACATATGAAAAGCCTTGTTTTCCTTAACATGAGAGGATGCGAGAAGCTCCGGGGTCTTCCGCATATGAATCTGATCTCTATGAAAACTCTCATCCTCACCAACTGCTCAAGCCTTGAGGAATTCCAGGTGATTTCAACTAATCTAGAAACGCTACACTTAGATGGAACTAAAATTGGTCAACTTCCTGAAGACATGGTGAAGCTCCAGAAACTGATTGTATTAAACTTGAAAGACTGCAAAGAGTTGAGGGCAGTTCCAGAATTCCTGGGGAAGCTGAAGGCTCTGCAAGAACTTGTGCTATCTGGTTGTTCAGGGCTCAAGACTTTTCCAGTTCCCGTTGAAAACATGAAATGCTTGCATATTTTATTGCTCGACGGGACAGAAATTAAAGAAATCTCAAAGATATTTCAGTGCAGTAACTCAACAGTAGAAGATCTGTGCGAATTAAGACGTGGTATGAATGGCTTATCCTCATTGAGACGTCTATGCTTAAGTAGGAACGAAAAGATCAGGAATCTGCAACTCGACATCAATCAACTGTATCATCTGAAACGGCTTGACCTGAAGTACTGCAAGAATCTCACATCAATTTCATCGCTTCCACTCAATCTAGAGATCTTAGATGCACATGGCTGCGACAAACTGAAAACAATCGCTTTACCCATTGCCCTGCTTAAGCTTATGGAGCAGGTTCAGTCTAAATTCATTTTCACCAACTGCAACAATCTGGCACAAGTTGCAAAGAGTAGCATCACAGCGTATGCTCTAAGGAAACTCCAGCTAGATGCACTTAGATGCGATAAAGAGGTCTCATTCCACACCCCATTTAATCGAATTTTTTTAGCAGTTTATGAATTATTCTGTTTTTGTGTTATTTTTGCAGGGAATTGTATCAAAAGCTTTGCTCATCACTTGTTATCCAGGAAGTGAAGTACCTTCATGGTTTAGATATCAATCATTCGGATCTGAATTAAAGCTGAAGTTTCCGCCACACTGGTTTGACAACAGGCTTTCAACATTAGTTCTATGCGCTGTTGTCAAATTCCCTCCCGATGAAATCAACCGTTTCTCTATAGAGTGCACTTGTGAGTTAAATAAACTTGGGACATGTATACGTTTCAGTTGCACTCTTGATGGAGGTTGGATCGAACCACGCAAGATTGATTCGGACCATGTGTTTATCGGTTATTCACACATGACAAAACATCTAGAAGGGTCGTTGAAGTCGCAAGAACATCTAGAAGGGTCGTTGAAGTTGCAAGAACATCTAGAAGGGTCGTTGAAGTCGCAAGAACATCATAAATATGATACTACAGAGGTTTCCATCAAATTTAAAGTGAGAAATGGAGCAGGTGAGATTGTGAATTGTGGGTTAAGTTTGGTGTACGAGGAACAAGACCATGTCGTTGTTGAAGGGAACCGTAATGAAACTAAACGGCGTCGGTTAAGTTAAGTTTGACAAAAAGGTCTTCTTCAGCTTTGACAAAAAGGAAAACTAAACGGCGTCGGTTAAGTTAAGTGGTGTTCTTGAATTGAGGAATTGGGTTTTGTAAACATTGCTCTTGGATTTGATTGGTAACTTTCAACCGCCTCATTTGCATACGAACCATCTTGAAAGTTACCAATCAACAGATGCACATGGCTGCGACAAACTGAAAACAATCGCGTTACCCATTGCCCTGCTTAAGCTTATGGAGCAGGTTCAGTCTAAATTCATTTTCACCAACTGCAACAATCTGGAACAAGTTGCAAAGAATAGCATCACAACGTATGCTCAAAGGAAACTCCAGCTAGATGCACTTAGATGCGATAAAGAGGTCTCATTCCACACCCCATCTAATCGAATATCTTTAACAGTTTATGATTTTTTCTCTGTTTGTGTGTTATTTTTGCAGGGAACTGTTTCAAAAGCTTTGCTCATCACTTGTTTTCCAGGAAGTGAAGTACCTTCATGGTTTAACTATCAAACATTTGGGTCTGAACTAAAGCTGAAGTTTCCGCCACATTGGTGTGACAACAGGCTTTCAACATTGGTTCTATGGGCTGTTGTCAAATTCCCTCAAGATGAAATCAACCGTTTCTCAATAGAGTGCACTTGTGAGTTAAAAAACAAACTTGGGACATGTATACGTTTCAGTTGCACTCTTGGTGGAGGTTGGATCGAACCACGCAAGATTGATTCGGACCATGTGTTTATCGGTTACACAAGTTGCTCACACATAACAAAACATCTAGAAGGGTCTTTGAAGTCGCAAGAACATCATGAATGCGTTCCTACAGAGGCTTCAATCGAATTTGAAGTAAGAGATGGAGCAGGTGAGATTGTGAATTGTGGTTTAAGTTTGGTGTACGAGGAACCAAACCATGTCGTTGTTCAACGGAACTGTAATGGAACTTCTTCAAGAAGAGATTTCTCAGGTAGAAATAGTGTTGTAGTGAGCTTTACTGCTGCGTATTTGTCCGATGCTTTTGAGGTTTATGTGGCCAGGTGTTGTATTCATTATGGCTTATTGTTTTGCTAGATTTTTTGGTAGATGATATTTTTGTCATTACTAAAAGTTACTTGTTTATATATATATGTTGTCGTATATGGAAAATAAAGATTTGTAATAGTGAAATTTGTTACTGGCCGTAAATAATCCGTGAGTTATATACCAAGAAAGAAACAGTCTATGCTAAAACTAAAGAATTTACCAAAAGAGGCAAGGAGCTCCACCAAGCTAATGCAGTTAGTGAGACTCAGTTTTTGGAGATTAAGGGCATTTTCGTGAGATGAAGTGAGCTTCACTACACTTGAGCATACACATAACACAATCATATAACAAAACATCTAGAAGGGTCGTTGAAGTCGCGTATGTGTTCGTACAGAGGCATCAATCGAATTTATAGTGAGAGACGGAGCAGGTGAGATTGTGAATTCTGGTCTAATTTGGTGAACGAGGAACGACATTATGTCGTTGTTGAAGAAAAGAAAGACGACATCGGTTCGGTTAATTGATGTTTTTGAATTTAGGAATTGGCCAATTGGGTTTGAAGCAGGCACTGACTAAGTCAGTGCAACTCCAAAGTATCATTGTTTTTACTTTCTCTTGCCCACACAGGAAAAAAAAAAACCTGATTTTTCTATTGAAAGACGACAACGTGGGTAAAACAGTGATCTCTTTGTTGTCAAGTTCACATTACAGTGTCGTGAGAGAAAAAAAAAAAAAAAAAAAAAAGAAGCTTTTTGACTTATATTTTGGAGGATACACATTGGTCAAGATTCTGAGATACACTTTGATTTCATATTATTTTCCCCAAAAGAGAGAGTAGACTAGAAGTGGTCAGTGGGTCTAACACATTATCCTAAAATAGTCGCATGTTTAGGTATACACAAACCATATAAACACAGATACAAAAACATGTCTATATATACCCCATCATTAGCTTAATTTAAAAGTGCGTAATTGTTCCTAATCATACTCTTACACTTACTGTCTACTTTTTTTACTTACGTGGAGCTCCTCCAATGGTAATAACGCGGAAACAGATGATTTCATCCTTGTGATCGTACACCAATAAGTTGTTCTGTCATGATTTTAATCAAATTCCGCACTAATATGGATTTCAAAAGTATATACTGTGCTTTTTTCTACACTTGATTTTAAGAAATTTTAAATTTTGTTATTAAATAAATGTAAAATTTGTCTTAGTATTGAACTTTTTTATGTTACTTGTAAATTCAGAAAAGATAAACAAAACTGTTTTTTTTTTTTTTTTTTT
>NC_025696.1:2033080-2041762 GCF_000633955.1 Camelina sativa | reverse complement strand
TTTTTTTTTTTTTTTTTTGAATTACTAAGAGGTTCCGGGTCTAGGCCCGTACATCCTCTCTGGCTAGGGACCAGAGCATTTTATATGGTCCCCTCCCAAGCGCCGTCCCTCGAACCGGCGACCTCTAGACTTTGCCAGAGAGTCTTTACCAATTGAGCTATCGACGCTTGGTTAAACAAATCTGTTTTCACATGAACCATTTGCATTCTTGACACAATATTTTTTGAATTCGTAGGAAGAAATATAGAAGACAGAAAAAGAGAGAATAGTAATGAAGAGATGAGAGTGGTTTAGTTGGCCCACCTTAAGTATGAAATGGACAAATCACAAGCCTTGTCTTTCCTTCAATCACATCCTTCCCCTTCAAAAGCTACCATCATGTAAAAATCTCCATTGCCAAGATTTTGCCATCTCTTTTCAAAAACGTTCTATAACTACTATGTATCAATAAATTATTCAATTTTGTTTAAAGTTCTTTAGTGTCTCTAATAGTAGACCTATTAAGAGGGTACGGATGTCGATTCAGTTAGATGCTCACACGTTAGCTTGATCTTCTTATTGCGCAGATCCCTTAAAACTTTATTTGTCGTGAAAAACAACAATTTAAATTATTTGACATTTTATCTGAAAAATCAAAATTTTGAAAACTTTAGTAAAACAAATAAGAGTAACAACTATTCTTTGAATTACAAAAACAAAATGATTTAAGGATATATAAGGAATCACTATGTCAAGAGGAATTAGATGAAATCTACATATGGAAATAAGAGAAAGGAAGAAACAAGTAAGGGGCTCTTGGAACGACGACAAAGCATGCCCATCGGACTCCCATCTTGTAAGCCGCACGCTCGACAACTCATAGCCCCACTTTGGGCCAACTCTTATATTTTTTTATTTCTTTGCTCTAAAACCGTTGATCAACAATCGCTTACCCTCTCAAGAAAATCAATATGCTGTTTACATTTAATTTGATGTTCAAATTAGACCACACATAACTTTAAATAAACAAGTTCGTTTAACTTATTTAGATATACGTGAACTCTGCACTATGTAGAATTCAGTTTTATGTTCCAAGATCTTCGTCTCGTTCTTAAACCAAAACCCTAAACTATATAATTCGTTACATCGAACACAAAAATAAATAGCATTTATCTTCACTCATTCACAGCCATACATTATTCTTTTTAACGAAAAACGTATATAAAATTTAAGAAAAAAAAAATCTTCCACACATCTTTATATATGTTATACTCTATCAATATATTCTACCTATATAGCAAACGTTACGCACCATACTGTAGTGTTATCTTTTTATCAAACATGCAAATCCCTATATAAGTCATAGTCCAAGTTAGAACACAAGAATCCACTAATGAATCTGTTCTCTTCTTCTCTATCACTCAATAACGACGAAGAAGCAGTCTCTGCTCCGTTGTTATTGGTCTCTTCGTTATTGTAATGACCGATTTTCTTATCTTCTTCTTGATGACCTCCAAAACCCGAAACTCCTTCTTCTTGGCTCATAAGTTGAGAAGCAACAAATTTATCTAGTGCCCTCCAATCAGTCGTCATCACTGATGTTTTCTTCTTCTTCTTATCTTTATTTTCACTACTTATTAGCGCACTGAAGCTCACATCCTCTTCTAATAACTGTCTTTTGTAGTTATTTTGATTCTTCTCCAATGATGTAATTGACGTCGAGCTCACTGGTCTCTTCATTAGAGGGAGTGAAGGGCTTTCGAGCTGTGGAAGTTGAATGAATTGATCGCAATGGATGAAGTTTAAACCGATATCTGATCCTTCTAGTTCTTGCTTGAACATTAAGTCTTGTGCAAATATATTTTGTTTCTGCTTAGATACGTAATTGAGAGGCTCCACAGCCGAACTTACTCCACTTGGTAATTCATCGTAAAAGTAACTTGAGCTCCAAGTTTCCGTGTTCTTGGCTTGCCCTGTCGTTGGTCTTTTCTTGAACGCTCTACAAACCACCCATCCTTCTTCCTACACATACAATGATGAAAAGGAATGGTTTATTACATTTGGTGTAGATATGCCAAACCTTTAGCCAATGTCAAACAAAAAGAATTAATAATGTTGCTTTTGTTAATTTGTAGTGAGACACAATAAGAGCATGCCTTAAAAGTGTGAGACCACATGAAAGAAAGCTAGCAATAAGCATAGGTACATACTCATATGCAAGCTATATATCAAACGAACAATAATTCTAAATTTCCATTTGGAGATATACGCACACACACATTATTCATAGTAAATACAAAATTTTCCTATCTAAAAACTAGATAAGTGATTTGAAACGATGTATAACTCACTTTTAATACATGTCTTTAGTTAGACGATTTATATATAAGACTTTACCGCCTAAATTTATTTTAAAAGAATGTATTTATATTAAGAGGGAATGAACTTTGGTCAACATGGAACTGAAGTTTTAGGACATACTTTTTACTTTTTGTTTTGTGATTAAAGGTGTAACATTTTACATAAGTCTTAAAGATACTCGACTTTTACCTAAAAGGTTAAAATGTGTCTCATGAAAGAGCTTATGAGACAAACAAAAAGTCTAGTGGCCCCATGACTAAACATCCATGTAATTTCCCATAGAAGATAAAATTTAAAATCTAATTTGAACATCTAGAACAATTATGCTATCTATTTCAAAATGATATCAGGTAAAACGAAAATACCTGAGGAGGTGCATTCTCATCTGACTCTAGCCGGTATTCATGCATGATCCAATCGGTTTTTTGGCCATTAGGGGCTCTTCCTTTGTAGAACACAAGTGTTTTTCTCATACCAATCAGTTTTGACTTGTCGTAAACAGCCTTGTCTCGACCCGTGGCTTTCCAAAACCCAGCCATGGTCGCTCTGTTTGTTCTTGTTCCTGTTGGATATTTCTTATCTTTGTGGCTGAAGAAATACCATTCATTTCTTTCCTCGTATCCGATTCGGCATCTCTCTATCAAATAAATAATAAATGCTCATCAGATCTTTGTATTCACATTGTGAGACTAAGAAAACAAATCCTAAATTAAGTATGCATCATGTATTTTGTAAAAACCTTGTAGATCCCATGGTTCGATTCTGTAGAGATCGATATCTCTTATGACATCAAGATCGATCTTTTGCGATGCGACTTTTTTCCTTAAATAGTAACCAACGAGCTCTTCATCTGTTGGATGGAATCTGAATCCAGGAGGAACACTACATGATTGATCCACTGATTCCATCATTTCTGCACAAAACCAAGTTCAGAACCACAATGAGATCACTATATATAAATGTCATATATACGTATAAATATTGATATAAATGTACATGTGTATATATGCATGCTGATATATATCTTCATGCATGGACATCACAAAGACATGGGATATATATCAGAGAGAAGTCGTGAATAATTGGATTAATATGGTTTCATGGAAGAAAAAGAAAAGAACAAAGAATTATTTGTAATTAATTTAAGTATAATCATCAGCTCATTTGGTGGTTAGTTTCCACTTACCATTTCTATGTTGATGCCCTTAATTAGTTACATGTATTATTTTTGTATTTCTTAACAAGAAGTCCGAAGATGGAACAAGAACATGACAATTAGGTTTAAAGTTGAAGAAATCAAAGAGAAGACATGCATGAGCTTCTGTGACGCTAAAATAAAACGGAAAAGGAGAGTTTTTTCAATGATGCGTTCCTGTTGTAACGTGGTTTATGAATTAATGGTGGCAATGATCATATCAAGAAACTGAATTTTTTTTCTTCTTTTTCTCAACATATATTATTTTATAACAATCCAACCTAGCTGCATTATATATATGATATATACAGCCTTATAGAATACAAACAAAAACAGCTTTTTCCACATCTAAAACAAAACAAAAGCAACAAAAACAAATCATCAAGTCAGAGCAAAAACTTTTATAATGGTTGCAAAGTATATGTCTGTTTTATCTTCATTTTAGAATTGCTTTAAGTGTACACAAGACTGTACTATACTACTGCAGTACTGCTACACACACACATAAATATATACGTACAAAAGCGAATTATATTCAAATACAAATTACTAGATGGTTATCCGAAAAAAAGATATTGGGTTTATACAAATTAACCAGCCTTCATACATGATAAATGAAACTACCTGAGATATTATAGTAATGGTCGACATACAAAAAACATTTTCGATAAACAAGATCGACCATCAATCACACGTCACACATGCAGATAGATAATAAGGAAAAGATCATAGAAAAAAGGATGACAAGAGATCAATGCTCTGGTGGGAAAAACAAAATATAAATGCACATGTAAGTTGATGAGACGATGCAGATCTTTTTGATCATAAAAGCCCGTGTAAATTAGGTTTTACCTTTTTCTTTAACCTGTGGAAGATGTATAGACCAATACTATTTACTCGTTTGAGAAACAAAAGAAACGAGGACTATTAAAGAAGAAGAGGAAGAAGTCAAAGAGATATGGATGTGTAGAAGATGATGATCATCGAGAGAGAGAGAGAGATGATACTGAACTTGGTTATAAGCTTCGGGATATGAAGAGAGAGAGAGTGAGAGAGATTGATGATTCGGTGACATATAAAAAGGTAGAGAGAGTGTGGACCGCTCAATTGCGCGTGGCTTTCTCCATGTCCCCCATTTGCGTACGTCACCCTCCTCCCGCTTCTTTTCGCATCCTTCTTCACTTTTTTTATTTTCTTTTATATAAATTATTCTGTACTACTATATATATAAATATGTCTTATTAGGAGTAAAACGGAGTTAAAGATATCAAAATTATTACCTTTAATTTTTCAGACTGATGCATTATTTATATTTGCTTACATATTTTGAAGAATATATACTTAAAACGCACACACACAAAATAACGTAATGATCCATTTCTTTTCGTCAAAAGTATTCAATTCGATTCATTATCTTGGTCAAAATCGCAATTTCAATAATCAGATAAATATTTGAATTTTTTTTGGTTGTAAAATCAGTATAACTATTTTTATTAAAAAAAAAAAAAAAGAAGAGAAGAAATCATTTTTGGGGGGGGGGGGGGGNTGTACATTGCATCTACCAAAAACAGCCAAAATAACTCTGACATTCTTTCAGCTTGGTACCTAACTTAGTTTGTACATAGATATCAATAATATGTACCATTTGCAACTTTTTAATTCATATATAAGGACTATAGTTCTTTTCTTTTCCAATATATATATATATATATTTATAAACTAGGTTTACTTAAGTTGTTCAAGAACTAGCTAGTTGCAAGTTGCAACTGCTCAATCGTATATAAATTATAGAAAAAATATATACACTAAAATATAAAATTTACCGTCAGACCAATAAGGTCACGGGGTTTTAATTATTTAAGTGTTGCAAACATTCTGACATTCTGGAACATGCCACGCTGGCACAACAGAGGATGTCCCTCTGCCACGTCGGATAAGAATAAACAAAACCGCCCGCTTCACATGGGGCTTTGAGTTGAATTTTACCAAAGCATCCTCACACCGTTGCGTGTTTTGTGAAGGGTATTTGTGTAATTTAATCACTGCTCCAGTGTGACTTCTTCTTCTTCTCCAATGATTTAGCGACAAGAACCAACGAGAAGGGAGTGAACTCGAACCGCAGCCGCTACGTGGCCATCACCCGTTGGCTATTCAACTATTATCTTTACGTAGAAGACAAATAAAGCTGTAGTACCAATTTATATACATATCATGCGAAACAAGAATAAAGTTTTAAATCTTATTTTGGTACCAAAATGATTCGATGTATATTTTGGGAGCGTCGTTGTGACATTTTTCAAAGAATTGTGTTTTGTAGTCCAAGTCATACCCTGTATACGCACCACGCTTCCTGCATCAGTATCACAGTAGTATGCATCTGTTCTTCAGATTTACATATGTCGTGTTGTTAAAATTTTTACTTAAATTTAAACAACTTAAATGTAACTGTTTTTGGTAGAACGTCTTCCTTCTACATATGATATTGACATTGATTGGTGAAGAGGTTCTAAATGACATGCCACCAAAAAAAGGTACAGAAAAAAATCATATAACAACAAAGTGAAACAGTCGACCATGGTCCTGCATGCTTTGGACCTATGCCATTATATACATTTCATCAAACGTGTTTGGACATAACTTGTTGGGCTTCAAAATTGCACTTATTACCGCGCGTTGTTTCGACGTTGACTATTGATTAAATAACAAAAATACTTACTGTATTTGTTTCTAATTAAGTTTTAGACATTTGTGAAACCTGAAAACAAAACTAAATATCTTAACAATAATTAATGATTTGATTTACCATAGTTTGATTAGTTTCCCAAAAATTAAGGTTTTCTTATGAAGTTTGGTCGTTTTCTTAACGAACTCTAACGTTTGACAAACATGTCTCGGAATCAAAAGCTCATTGCACGTGTCAACTGCATGTTTATATTCGGATTGAAGAATTGTTTTTTCTGCACATTTTGTTTTGTTTCGTTTGAAGTTGACGCATGCTTTTTGGAAAACAAATAAATTAATTATTGTAATCTAAACGCATGCTCCTAAACCGCTCTTAAAGGTGAGGAAAAATCCTATTATTCTGTTAGGCTGTGTTACATTAGGAAGAATATATATATGTCTCTTCTCAATTTAAACAAAAACCGTTCGTAACGTTTATTATATATACAGTATTTTGTTTTTCACATAATTAATTGTTTAGATATCAAATGCCGACTATCTAATAGTATTAAACACATACTGTAATTCATTTTGATAAATGGAAATAATTCCTTGTACTTCTTGCTTGAGAGTCAGGTCTATTAGTAATTGGCATGCCGACTAAATCCACTAAAACTAATGTCCCTTTTTCATTTTCTTAAAAAAGGGTTAGATTTTTTTCAAGGTGAAACTTACCTTCTTCACTTTTTGTGTCGGCGGTTACGGTAAAAATGATAATATATACTTGGTACTTTGTAAATGTAATTAGATAGAGAAATCAGAAAATGAAAAATGAGAGAAGAAGAAGAGATCATGTCCACGTAGGACGGTGGTGGGTCGGCCGGCGGTCACTAATCAAGCGGCGGAACTCATCATTCTTCGGTGGGTCCCATCCCTCTTTCCCTGAGTTTTTGGCCGGTGAAATATATAAACCCCTTTCCATAACTTTAAATTGTATATATCTTTGTTCCAAAATATATATAAGTGTGTGCGTGTATTGACAATACCAGCTAGTTTAAACGTTGTTTTAGTGTTAAATGTATCCGGTAGATCCAAATATCCTTATGATCAAGATCAAGTGACGTGTTCGTTTTCTTTTACAGCAAGTGACTGTTTCCACAACTAAACAAAACTATAAGTTTCATCAATATAAAGAGAGAGGGAGAGGGAGAGGTTAGCGTAACCAGCAAAAGAAGATTCTAGTGGGTCACATGAAGATCATTTTACACCCTTGTGAGTTGTAACTTGTAAAACAATAACATTTGTCCAAATTCTTTCTAAGATGACTTGATGAAAATCATTATAACATTTTTTCAAATTCTTTCTAATATCATTTGATAATAAATCATTATGATTTCTACGAATTCTATTGGATCATTTTTCGATTTTAATTATTAAAGAGTCATGTCATGTCTAACCAATTAATAATATAGTTGACAATCCAGTAAACTGTAACTTCAATATACAAATGGATTTACTTAGAACGTAAAGTATGTGTATCTTTGTCGTTGAAATATGTATCTTGACAAATTTTACCTTTGCATCATTATTGAAAACAAGATAATAACTAACTACATATCATAAGCTTAAATAAACAAGTCAATTCTAAATCGCCGTCCTTTATATAAGATGTTTCACATGCACTTACAATAGGAGATAATGATAAAATTGTCATCTTATCTAATGCCGATCTTGAGAAGAAAAAAAAGTTGCACTTGTGAGTCCCAAAAAGTAAATTTCAATTATATATAACTTAGTTCAAGATCGACATGATCACATTAGCTAGTGCTAAGAACTAAGAAAGACTAATAAAAAATAAACCAATTTTTAACTTATCTGGATCACATCTTCAACAATCTTAAACTTATCTATTTAGGTTCACTAAACATTTAGGCAAAGT
The DNA here is from genome assembly GCF_000633955.1 of Camelina sativa. Taxonomy (NCBI): domain Eukaryota; kingdom Viridiplantae; phylum Streptophyta; class Magnoliopsida; order Brassicales; family Brassicaceae; genus Camelina; species Camelina sativa. Next base: position 2,033,627 of record NC_025696.1, on the reverse strand, counting down.
TTAATCAGATAACCTTTAAAGATTAGTTAGAGTCGTTATATAAACTCTATAATCATCGGTCAACTATAATTCCCTTACTTATTGACGATTAATAAAACGATTATTAGATATATTTGCACAAAAAAAATATATAGATGCACTCATTAGGAACCAGCCGTTGAACGAGAATATGACCCATTTATATATGCCTAGGGGCCGAGCTATGTAAAAGATCTACAAGAAGACATCGACGAACCGTAAGTTACAATTATACACACATACATGTTCTGCTTAAAACTGTTCTGTTGAAGTCACATCTGAAAATATTCAATTTCTTATAAAACTATTTTATTGAAATTTTAACTTGAAAATAATAGCTCTTTCTAATCACGCAACAATCTTGAGATTCACTCATTCCTTTTTGTCTCCGCCCACTAACATAATGCGTCGTCATAAACAAAACTGGCACATATATAATATATAGTTCTCTCATTATGCTTATGCTAGAAGTGTAATCCACAAGCTTCTTTGCAACATTTCTTAGTTTTATTTTCACAATTTTTTAAAA
>NC_025696.1:2030054-2032143 GCF_000633955.1 Camelina sativa | reverse complement strand
ATAAAACTATTTTATTGAAATTTTAACTTGAAAATAATAGCTCTTTCTAATCACGCAACAATCTTGAGATTCACTCATTCCTTTTTGTCTCCGCCCACTAACATAATGCGTCGTCATAAACAAAACTGGCACATATATAATATATAGTTCTCTCATTATGCTTATGCTAGAAGTGTAATCCACAAGCTTCTTTGCAACATTTCTTAGTTTTATTTTCACAATTTTTTAAAAATCTCTATTAATTTATATATAGGATGGTAAATTTAGAATTTCTCCTCCAAGAAATAGAAAAAGGTTATTTAATAGTTAAATTTCTCCAGCAAAATGTATGTAAGCATGGCATGTTATAGTGTTCCCGTGCTAGACCAATATGAAGAAATGTATTAGAGTCCGGTTAACACCGGTTTGACTTATTAACGAACAGCAAAGATCGTACTGTTTGTCGATAGATCGATATTTTTTATATTTTGATGCAACTATAGCACTGATCAACTATGGTTTACACGAGTTACATGGTAACTAATGTCATGTGCTTATACAATTGGAAAGACCCATAGATTGATTTTTGAAATCGTGAAGAAAAAGAGACGATGATTGATCATAATTTATGATAAGAAAAGAGTAGGGATCGATGTACTGTCATAGTATGAAACTATGAATGTGGGTAATTAATAATAATATATGAGAAGATAGTAAAAGTTAAAACGTCATTGATGGATTTAATTAACAACTGCAAGCACTGATCTTTGCAAGTCATACGAAGCCGATGGGTTTATTATTGAAATGATTAAACAATTTTTGGTAGAAAAAAACACCAATTGTTGATAGATTCGTGCCATGGAGTTGATTAATGGTGATTGCACGTACATGGTAATCATTTATTTAGTAATAATACGGTAGTTCTAAAACTAGTTGGTTATGAAAATATAATTTCATTGGCTTAAAATTGAACGTGTGGCCGTGAACATCTTCCAAGTTCCAAGTGAACTCCAAAATCATGATAATCACAATTTTTTTTTTTATTATTCAAAACAACAAGTAACAATATAATTCATGAAAATCTACAGCACACATCAGTTAGGTTTGGATCTTGGTAGATAATAATATGAAGAATCAAGATGTATTGTTTTCGAAAATCCAAATCAGTTTTGTTTTTCTATTTTGTGTTTCATGGATGGGATATGTAAATAAAGGATCACATGGTCTGCTGGATCTTGGAACATTTGACCCAATATTGGGCTTATAAAGCCTATATCAACGCAATCAGGACCACATGGGTGATGAATGGGGCGTTTAAAAGTTTGATGAAAAATAAAAGGCTTTTTAAAATATTTTTTTCGTTTATGTAGTGAATTTTTAAAATGGCCGCATGCCTTAACAGGCCACACCGCTAAAGTCCACGAACGAAACGAGTTTAACCGCTATTATTGTCTAAATTATGTTTTTATTCAAACGGTGTCGTTTTGGACCCCTCTTCACACATTTGTTGGGTTGTTAAACACTACTATCCCATTCACTTAAACTAAAAATACTTTTTTTTTTGGTAAACATGTGAAGACATAATACTATACTTTCTCAAGTAAAATTATAGAATGGCCAATTTAATTTTCTGTGGATTATTAGTAGGAGACTTTCTCAATATTCCTAAACCGTTTCATAGATCATTCATCGTTTGGATTTCGTTTTTGAAAAAAAAAAAAACAAGATCCACATGAACTCTGACAGTGGACTCGCCACGTGCAAAAACTGACGGGGGGAAAAGGACAGGATCAGAGTCAAAACAGTGCCAGGGTGTACGAACTTTTTTAGGCACGTGACGACCATCAGTGGCTCAACGGTCATATTCAGAATCAGGCAGCAGCAACACCAAATAGGCAAATACTATCGGCACGTGACAAACAACAGGCCCCCACCCCCACCAATCATCTTGCTCCCTTGTCGTCTCCTTCCCAATCTTTCTTTCTTCACTCCCAGTCCCCACCCCAAACGAGTGTTGTTGTTTGTTGCCTTTAATTTAAAACAAACAAAAATTTCAAAAAAAATCAGTCGCGCATTAGTGATTTTGTAATCTTTTTTTTTTTTTTTTTTT
>NC_025696.1:2003707-2029636 GCF_000633955.1 Camelina sativa | reverse complement strand
CCTGTTTATGTCGAAAGAACTAGAAGACCGGAATACCACACACCGAGGACAACTAGAGAGCAAATCGACAAGGAAGAAAGCAGGAGACAAACACGACCAGAGACTCAAATACAACTACTAGCACACCTCACCAGCCGAATAAAGATAGCTAAAAACACTAGGGAGAAGGCAAAAACCTTAAAAACGACAGGAGACAAGCCACGCAAGATCAGCTATTCTTACACGCGGACACTCGTCGAACCAGCTTCAGCCACCTACAGACTTAAAACTGACGACGTCCTCGCAAGAGAAGAAATAGAGAACTAATCCACTGCTTTGACTAAAACCTAACTCTAAGACTTCCAAAAGGAAACTCGAAGGAAGGCTAGTAGGTGACTCAGCAACAAATTAACATCCAAATGGCTCACACCAAGAACGAACCTAGAGCAACAACTAATCTCAAACCAACAAGAGGACTCTAAGAAGAGGAAGAGAAAAATTCCGGATTCAAACCCCCAAGTATATCAACAACCGCAAATTAAGAGACTTAAAAGCTGACTTAACAAGGACAACCTAAAGCCACCAACAAAACAAACTGGGGATATACCAAACGAGCTTGACTTGATGAGAATGTAGCCAAAGGTAACCTAGACACTTTCTAAACAAAGAGACCCAACGCAGCACTACCAAGGACGGGAGAATACAAAGGTCAGATGTTACCGGAGAGAAGGCAAAACACATCTCGGCCGTAGTAGAAGCCGAACAAACCGTCTATCATCATCAACGACCAAGGCCAAGGAAAAACCAGATCTGAAAATTCATTCAACAGAAACATCGACGAGACAGGGCAATCGCGGCTCACCATCACGGACCAAAAGGAGACGAACCTCGGTGAGCTCTCACCGATAACGGAGAGAACAAAACCTTGACGCCATTCCGAAACCTTCGAAACCAGATCCGCCGGAGGGGACTGAGAAAGGCTCAACAACAACTAGACAAGAAGGAAGCAAACATAGGACGACCCTCTCACGACTCCGGCGAGAGGCGCCGGTGGCCGGAGAGGTCAGAAACGAGGAGGAAACCTTGGCGGCGGCTAGGGCGAACGAGTCTTCACGAGAGAGAAAAGGGGGTTTTTTTTTTTGCTTGCTCAAAACTCACAAGTTGGTGATTTTGTAATCTAAATTAATTATTAGTTGAATGATGTTTTTTTTTTAAATATGATTAGCAGATAGTACTATCAAATTACACTTCGGCGCGAAAAATCATAAACTTCCTGAAGCGTGTCCCTCCCCCACATGCATCAAATCCGGGTGCGTAAATGACGTTTGACTAAATAAAAAAACAATAATCTCTAGTGGACCACTCGAGTCGACTTTGTAAACAACAACCATTTAATTCGAGTTCTTGGTCCCAACAAAAGACATTAAAGAAGCTCCCAAAGACCAAGTAAATTAATGCTGAATTTTTTAATATTTTTTTTTCTTCACTAAAAATTTAAATCAGGAATACAAAGAAGAAAAAAAAGGAACGGTTAGGCCGGTGAAGGCTGAGAAGTTGGGTCGGCGGAGGAAGGAACGTCGGGACCAACACGGCAGCCTTCAAGCATGAAAACAACATCGGACATTGTTGGTCTGTCTAGAGGATCCGTTGCAGTACAAAGAAGTCCCACTTTTATTCCTAATAAGAACTCTTCCCATTCTGATGATTCTGGATCCAGTTCTAGTAGCCCTGGTTCTAGTAGCTCTGTGACTTGACCTCTCTGAAGCTGTTTCTTTACCCATTTCACTATATCCTCGTCTTGTGTGAACATTACTGGTCTTTTCCCCGTTAGGATTTCGAGTAGGACAATGCCAAAGCTGTAGATGTCAGATTCTCTTGTGATTTCTCCTGATGATGAGGCTTCTGGAGAAACATATCCTAGCGTCCCAGTGGTGGCTGATGTGACGGCTGATCTTGACGGGGATCGTACCGTGAGACGGTCAAGCCCGAAATCTGATAAATGTGCTTCGAAATCAGCGTCGAATAGTACATTCTGTGGCTTGATATCACCATGAACCTATTTGAGATAATGAATGTTAAAACAAAACTGAAACTGATGATGTATACTTGTAGAATGTGATTTAAAACGTAAGAGACTTACCATGCTGGATTGATGAAGGAAACCAAGTCCACGAGCGATCCCGAGAGCTATGAGGTGACGCATTGGCCAGTTTAGGACATGGCCATCTTGGTGGGAAGCTTCTTGGAGCAGAGTAGATAAGTTTCCGTTTGGCATGTAGTCATACACCAAAAGCCTTAAATCTGGTGGACCTGCGTAGTAACCTCTAAGGACAGTGATGTTTCGGTGCTTGACTTTACCGAGGAATTCAGCTTCTTTCTTGAACAAGTTCTCGTTTAAGAGTGAGCCATTGGGTAAGCGGCGGATAGAGAGAACCATTCCGTCATTGTAATTGGCTTTGAATAGCAATCCGTATCTGGTTCTGCTAAGAACATTTTCTTCATCGAACTGTCGTGTTGCTTCGATTGTTTCAGCCAGAGTGATCTTGTTGTTGAACATCACTAGCTTTGGTTCTCCATTTTCTGTGCTTGATCTGCTCGTGCTGCTACGAACTCTACTTCCTGCGCTTGTTCTACCAGGACTTCGTTTCTTCTCTCCAGTTGTAGACTGTTGTTTCAGCTTCTTTCTCCATTTCAAGAGTGTGTAAATGTAGAAGCAGCAGAAGAGTGATAAAAGGAATGCACCTATTGCAGCCATAACTATCATAATAATCATTTTCCTTCTCTTCTTCTTCTCTTCCGCTGTGCTGCTTTCGCATTTTCTGTTTAATGGCTTCCCGCAGAGCTCTGTGTTACCCGAAAATTCTGATGGGTTGTTGATTCTTGAGCCTAACGAAGCTGGAATCTCTCCTTTAAGGTTGTTGCTTGAGACGTTAAAGTACACCAAGTTACTGGAGATAAGGGTGAGGCTAGCTGGAATCTTCCCGGTTAAGTTATTAACAGAAAGATCTAGCTTTGTCAAGTTTGATAACCTAGACAAAGATCCAGGTATGACTCCTGAAAGATGATTGTGGTCAAGTGACAACGAGTTGAGAGACAAGCTCTGCGAGATTTCTGGTGGGATTTCGCCTGACAAGTTGTTCCGACCCATGTCAAGCACCTTCAAACGCGGAAGGCGAGAGAGATCAGCTGGTATATGACCCATTAGCCGGTTAGATCTTAACTCGAGAACTTCAAGAGCAGAGCAGTTCCCAATTTCAGGTGGAATAGACCCAGAGATGTGATTATCTGATAGTGACAGAGAAACCAACAACCGAAGATACCCGAAAGTCTGTGGAATCTGACCAGAGAAGGAGTTGGAGCTAAGGTTCACATACCTTAAACTCACCAAGCTACTAAACCCTTCAGGTACAACGCCAGAGAAGTTGTTTCCCTGCAATGCAATCACTTGCAAGTTGGGCAAACCAGAGAGCTCAACCGGAACCTCACCAGACATATTCTGTTTGCTCAAATCAAGAGCTGTTAGCTTAAACAGATTGCCCACACTAGCTGGTATCTCACCAGAGAATCCATTCCCACTCAAATTCAGAAAACTGAGGTTACTCAAGTTACTGATACTCACAGGAACTTCCCCGGAAAACTTGTTTCCACTCAAATCCAGCTCAGACAGATTCGTCAAGGCCATTAACTCCACAGGGAAACTCCCATTCAAGTTGTTTTCACCTAAGTTAAGCCTATCAAGCTGCTGCAGATTCACCAGAGACGAAGGAACATAACCTGAGAAGCTGTTTCTGCCTAAAGACAAAACCTTTAAACCCTTCATGTAACCTAAAAACTCAGGAACCTGACCTTTTAATCTGTTCCCTTCGAAATCAAGAACACCTAACGAACCACATTGCTTAATCTCAACAGGAATCTCACCGGTAAGAGAGTTATTAGCCAACTTCAATTCTTCTAACCTCTTCAAGTTACCAATATCCGGCGGAATCTCGCCGGAAAACAAGTTTCCAGAAACATCAAGATTCGTTAAAGACAAAATCTTTGTTAACCACAACGGGAAAAGACCGGAGATTCGGTTTTCCCCGAGATCCAAGACCTGTAAACCGGTACGACAGTTGGCCGACGTCGTCTCAGGCCGTACGATATCGGAAAAAGCATTGAAGCCTAACTGAACAATCCTAAGCGAAGAGTTGCAGAAGAGAGAAAACGGCACAGTACCGGAAAAATTGTTGGTAGAGAGAGACAGAACCTCGAGTTTCGGAAGAGCACCGTACGCGGCGGGAATCACGCCGCCGATTTCGTTCTCCGACGCACTCAAATGAACTAAGGAGGAGCAGTTTGAGATAGCCGACGGTAATGTCCCTTGCAAGAGATTGAAATCGAGCCACAAGTACTGAAGACTCTGAAGGTTACCAAAACTCGCCGGAATCTCGCCGGTAAACTGATTATATGAGAGATTAAGAAGCTGGAGCTGAGTCAAGTTAGCGAGTCCACTCGGTATCTGACCAGAGAAGGTGTTCGAGGAAACGTCCAAGAACTTAAGACTCGTCGGCAAACCAACGGAGATCTCACCGGAGAGACGGTTACCAGCAACGTTGAAAACCTCAAGCGAAGTGAGATTCCTCATCGCCGGAGGTAGTTTCCCGGAGAGTGAGTTGTACTGGAGAAAGATAGCGAGTAGGCGCGTGCAGTAAGCGAGTGTGGTAGGGATAGTACCGTTCAAAGAGTTTGACCGGAGACTAAGCTTCCGTAACATGCGTAAGCCGGAGATACGATCGGAGATTCGTCCGGAGAGCTGGAGACGAGGAAGACGGATCTCTGTAACACGGTGGTTAGTACAGCCAACGCCACGCCAGTCACATGGAGCTGATGGAGTTGAAGGATCCCATGAAGTTAACGCACCGAGTGGGTCATGGAGGTTGAGTTTAAACGCCGTGAGTGATTCGATCTCTGTTTGAGACTCATCGGCGTGTAAAAGTAACGGCGCGTAAATCACGAGGAGAATGAAGAAGAATAGAGATATACCCATGGCCATATAGTATAGATCTGCTTGAAGTGAATTAGGGTGAGAGAAGTGTCGCCATGAGTGTGAGTTTCAAAGAGAGAGAGAGAATTAACAAAAGTGAGTAAAGTTGAAGTTTTTAAAGAAGAAGCCGAAACAATACATATATTAGTATATTACTAAAAAAAAAAATATTTGTTACAAATTGGGGATACATTATTTTAATCATTATATTGTCCTTGCAATTATTATTTATTTTTATTTTTTTAATATTTTTTTAAAACAGATAAAAATCATTATTTTGTTTTTTTTGGATGGATTTCACGGCGAAGAAAAATATGTTGTCGGCGACGCTTAGATTTGGCTTTACTGTACTCACTATCTTCACGGTGCTATTGTCGTGTTCGGATTTGTCTGATGGATTATTGCAACCTCGTAGGATTTCTCATGGTTTATTCGAAGGGAGCAAGTACTTGACGAGGGATGAGCTCTGGTTCAATCAAAACCTAGACCACTACTCTCCATCTGTAATCAATCTTTCCCTATTTCGATTCCTGTTCGATTTCTATTTTTGGATTCCTATTTGATTTGAGATTTCGTTACTAAATCTTAGTTTCCAATTCGAATTGTTTCTAATTTTATCTCTCAGGATCATCGTAAATTCAGACAGCGATACTATGAGTATCTTGATTTTTTACGGGTACCTGACGGACCTATCTTTTTGATTATCTGCGGTGAAGGTCCTTGTAACGGAATCCCCAATGATTATATATCTGTAAGATATTGATTTTTTTGATTGATTCATCTTTCTCATTGCATATGATTGTTTCTGAAGTTTGCGTTGCTTTTCCTTATATAATATGTAATTTAGGTGTTAGCAAAGAAGTTTGAAGCTGGTATTGTTTCACTTGAGCATCGTTACTACGGGAAGAGCTCACCTTTTAACTCATTAGCCACTGAAAATCTCAAGTATCTTTCATCTAAACAGGCCCTTAACGATTTAGCTGCTTTCCGCCAATATTATCAGGCGAGTTGTTTTCTTGTGGTTTTTATACTCTAGACTAGAAGTGGTTGCTTCTATGATTCAATGAACATGTTTTTGGGATTTTGTTTGTGGATGCAGAACTCTTTGAATGTTAAGTTTAATAGAAGTGGCAATGTTGAGAATCCGTGGTTCTTCTTTGGAGCGTCTTATTCTGGAGCTCTGAGTGCTTGGTTCCGGCTTAAGTTCCCTCATTTGACTTGTGGAAGCCTCGCTAGTTCTGCAGTTGTTCGTGCTGTCTACGAATACGCTGAATATGATCAACAGGTATTAAACTTGAGTGAATGACATGTTTGGTGCGTTTATACAGAGTTCAGTTGCTTATAGTATCAAGATTTTTGTCCCTTATCGTGCAGATAGGTGAGTCGGTTGGACCGGAATGTAAAGCTGTACTACAAGAGACTAACAAACTAGTGGAACTAGGGCTTAAAGTAAACAACAAGGCTGTGAAAGCTCTCTTCAATGCCACCGAGGTCTAGCTTTGCTGTTTCTCTTTCTGCTCTTTGAATCCAAACAATTATGGACGTAACAAGTCTGTCTCTAATATGTTTAAGTTTCTGAAATCTGCAGCTTGATGTTGATGCTGATTTCTTATACTTGATAGCGGATGCACAAGTTATTGCTGTAAGCATTTCATAGTTTTATGATTTTAGTTTTCTTTCTAGTTTAAGATGTTTATAGTCAAGATTTTGGCAGATCCAATACGGAAACCCGGATAAACTATGTGTACCACTTGTGGAAGCTCAGAAGAATGGTGGTGATTTACTGGCAAGTTCTTTGTTTTCATGATCCCTCTTTGCTTATGCTCGGTGTATATATATGTATATGAACAGTGATCATATATCCTACAAGAATAGAAGAACTCGTTTTGTAAATTAAAGATTTTTGCTTATGCATTATATTTGGTGTGTTAATACAGGAAGCATATGCTAAATACGTTAGAGAGTTTTGCGTTGGAGTTTTCGGGCTAAGCTCTAAAACATATAGCCGGAAACATCTGCTAGACACTGCAATCACGTCAGAGAGTGCAGATAGGCTTTGGTGGTTCCAAGTTTGCACTGAAGTGGCATATTTCCAGGTGGCACCTGCTAACGATAGCATCCGGTCCCATCAAATCAATACAGAGTACACACAGTCCCAAGCTTATATGCTTAATTTGTTCTTTACCGTTTCTATTTATCATCGTCCTGCTTATGTTTGTACTAATTTCATAGGTATCATTTGGATCTGTGCAAAAGTCTGTTTGGGAAAGGTGTTTACCCTGAAGTAGATGCAACAAACCTGTACTATGGAAGTGATAGAATTGCTGGTATGTAATGTCGGAAAAACTTTTCGAGCTCCTCTTACACTTGTACACATGCCAACAGTTTCTTCGCATCTTATATTCTCAAATTTGCAGCGACCAAGATCGTCTTCACAAATGGGTCACAGGATCCATGGCGTCATGCATCGAAACAGACCTCATCTCCTGACCGTAAGTCTCCTTTTAGTTTGACAAAAATCACAGAACATAAACTCAGACATAGTCTGTCTCTAGCACTCAGCCAGATACTTTCTCTGCTGGGACTGGGACACTAACAAGTTAATGCTTGACCACACAGTGCCTTCATACATCATCACTTGTCATAACTGTGGCCATGGAAGTGATCTTCGAGGATGCCCTCAATCTCCAATGATCATTGAAGGTACATATTACTGGCCTTTTTTTTCTGTTTCCAATGCCTGAAGTCAAAGACAAGTATTGAAACAGCTAGTTAAAAAATATGATTCCATTTTCAGGTGATTCCAAGAACTGCAGTTCACCCGATGCAGTGAACAAAGTGAGGCAACGTATCATAGAACACATCGACTTGTGGCTCTCCGAGTGTCGTGGAGGGATTAGGAGTTCCATGTAAAGTCACACAAACTCCGGTTCTGCAGATAAATAAAACATCAGATGTATGTTCCAAACTTGTATCTTTGTAACTGTAACCTCTGATGTATCATGTTTCGAACTTTTATCTACGAAACTTTTACAGTTACGCGCATAGTCGATGGCCGTCGAGTCGCATGCTCTTAGCATTTATTGTGGATTAATTTTCTTTGTTAAGTTAAATAAAACATATCTTGATACTGAACACAAATCCGTTGTAGTCTAGCTGGTCAGGATACTCGGCTCTCACCCGAGAGACCCGGGTTCGAGTCCCGGCAACGGAGATATTTTTATAAATTTTGGTCTTGAAGACGATGTCGTTTTGATTAATAAGTCAACAGAGTGAAGACAGATGTCTTCTCGCTACTGGACCAGAGGAAAAGGAAAACGGATGACTCATATAGTCACGGATTCATCTTTCTCGGGATTTCAAAATTTGACGGTGATCCGACTTCCGGCGAATTTGTTGCTTTCGTATTTTATTTTCGCTGATCGGTAAAGACCAAACGTTTTGTTTCGGTATGGTGGAATCTACGTCGAATTTGACTCCGACGCAGAGATATGCGGCCGGCGCATTGTTCGCGATCGCTCTCAACCAAGCGCAAATTAACCAGACTCAGCCGTTAGGGATCCCGTCGGCAGAAGACGACGACGGAGGTGACGAAGAGCGTAGAAGCAATTGCAGTAGCGGAGATTCTGTCTCCGATGACCCAAGCCTTTGGGTACACGAGACGTCTTGCCTTCTTCGACCCGTTTTCAGGTGATTTCCCAAAATCTGTTCTCGTTTCTCATCGATAACTGAAGTATTGTTTCTAATTCTATATTTTGGTTGTATAGTCACGTTGGACTCATCATGTTCTGGAATCATATAATTTAGTTTGTAATTCGTTTTTATCCACAGATGTCTTGAGATTGATTCACCGGCTTGGCTTGGTCTCGAGCAAACAGCTTGCTCGACTCCGGCTAAGCACCACATCGGAGCGGTATGTTTATTGTGGAGTTTGATATTTTTTGTTATGGATCATTGAGTTAATTGTTCATTAACTTCTATTTTTGATTTCTTGTAGTTCACGAGGTTACTCTCAGAAGAAGCGAGTGATGCTTCTGTCGAAATGGTGGAGCAAGAGATGGCATTAGCTAAAGCTGCTGATTCTATGGTGTACAACATTCAAAGCTCTGTCTCGATAGATGCTAAGAAGGAGAAGCATCAGGAGTATGAAAACGAATGCCGTGAGAAATATAAAGTTCCTGAGGTCAAATCAAAAGAGGTGGATTTGGATAAAGAGAAGGATAAGAAGGAGGCGGCTGAAAGTGTTGAAACAGAGAGTCTTGAAGCGGGTGTGGTTATTATAGATGGAAGCCATAAGCCTGAAGTTCTTGAAGATGAGAAATCTGTTAAGGAAGTGACATTGCTTAGCCATCAGAGGAAGATTAATGTTCTTTATGAACTCCTTTCTGCTTGCTTGTCAGATAAACATCTTGAGGATAAGAAATGTTCTCGGCGTAGGAAAGGCTATGATGCTCGTCATCGCGTTGCTCTCCGTTTACTTGCGACCTGGTTTAACATTGAGTGGATTAAAGTGGTTCGTATAGTTATTTCTTCCGAGACAAGTTCCTTGTGAAACTTAACGCTTTTACTTGGAATCATTTTTTTTGTTACGAATTAGCTATCTTTCTGTGAGTTAGGATGTGAAATTAGCACTGCTTTAAATTCCAGTACTTTCCATCTGCTAATGGCGGTTGTTGATTTTGTGTTTTCTTTCATTGTTTAGATATATTAACATTTAGGGATCTTCAATTTCTAGGAAGCAATTGAGACAATGGTCGCATGCTCTGCCATGGCCATTCAGAAGTCTGCTGAAATGAAGGGTGAAGATGCTCTATCTCCTTCGAGTTCATGGGCTAAGTGGAAGCGTGGAGGCATCATTGGTGCCGCTGCTATCACAGGGGGAACTTTGATGGCCATCACTGGTGGTACGGTGAATTCAAAGCGTTAACCTTATAAATTAGAGCGCATTTTGAATTGGTTACCTGTCTTAAATTTACATGGTTATGCTCAACAGGATTGGCTGCTCCAGCTATTGCTGCAGGGTTTGGTGCATTGGCACCAACACTGGGCACAATTATACCGGTGATAGGAGCTGGTGGGTTTGCTGCTGCGGCTAGTGCCGCCGGAACTGTTGCTGGCTCCGTTGCGGTTGCAGCATCATTTGGAGGTGAATAAGAGTAGATGGTTCATTTTTGCACTACATGGATATATCAGTACGCTTACAATTAGTCACTACGTATTTTGGCTTGTCTTTCATCCCCACTAATGTATTAAGTTTTTTATGGAGCGTCTAGGATGTTACTTATGCTTGATTTTTAAAATGTTTTCGTACCCAGCTGCTGGAGCTGGTCTCACAGGGACTAAGATGGCGAGGAGAATTGGGGACCTTGATGAGTTCGAATTTAAAGCTATTGGCGAAAATCATAATCAAGGAGTGAGTTCCTATTTCCCTCTGCTGCTAGATCATTGGGACATACTTTTGTATCTTGGAGAACATATTGGTCGTGTCTCCTCTTCTCCATTATTTCGGAATCTCCTTACTCTGAGTTTTCCAGTTTTTGAGGGCCACGTGTTCACTGATGTGAAAATGTTTGTGGCAATCAATGTAACAGCGGTTAGCAGTGGAAGTCTTGATTGCTGGTGTTGTTTTTGAAGAAGAAGATTTTGTGAAACCATGGGAAGGGTTAACTAGCAATATGGAGAGGTATGTCATGTGAGAACTTTGGTATCTTAAAAAGGAAATAGGATTTAACATGTGGAGCTATTCCTTGCATTAGCTATTCTCATCACGTTTGTGGCTGATTCTCAAGAATAGAACTATAGTTGCCTCTTACATTCTGATCTTTTACTATCTCAGGTACACGCTGCAATGGGAGTCCAAGAATCTTATCTTAGTGAGCACTGCAATTCAGGATTGGCTTACTTCAAGTAATTGGTTTATATCCTTACTAAAATAACCATGTAGATGTAAAAATGTCAATCTTCTAATATAATTGTGATTTTGTTTTGATTTCCCTAGGGCTTGCCATGGAATTGATGAAACAAGGAGCGATGCACACTGTGTTGGCCTCTCTTTTAATGGCATTGGCGTGGCCAGCGACAATATTGGTAGCTGCTGATTTCATAGATAGCAAATGGAGTATTGCTATTGATAGGTAACACATCTCCCCTAGCTAAGTAGTCAATTGATGAATGAAGATAACCCTAAACCCTGTAGATCGGACAAAGCAGGAAGAGTTCTAGCTGAAGCGCTACAAAAAGGCTTGCAAGGAAATAGGTAAAGAGTTTATGACTGCTGCAAGCAACTGAATATAATTTCTAAACATAAGGATTTATGTGTTGATTGCTTATATTTCCTCAAATGTTGTGAATTCAGACCCATCACTCTCGTGGGTTTTTCTCTTGGTGCTCGTGTCATCTTCAAATGCCTCCAAACACTGGCCGAGACAGAACAAAACGGTAGTTTCTCATGTGCTACATAGAAGATATCTTGAAAAGATTGAATTCTGCTTCTTTTTTTCTTAAACTCTTAACATGTCTTGGCAGCTGATCTTGTGGAAAGAGTTGTACTTCTTGGAGCACCCATTTCAATCAATAATGAGAACTGGCGAGACGTAAGGAAGGTAATTAACTCTCTTTGAGCGATGTCAGTAACTGACCAAATCATATGTCACATCAATTGAATCAAATCTTAATTGAGTTTTTTAATTTATTTCTCTGGTCCTGTTTCTTAGATGGTAGCTGGAAGATTCATCAATGTTTATGCCACAAACGACTGGACCCTTGGTATTGCATTTCGCGCCAGGTACATATGTTACATAACTTCCATTATTTCAAATTTTGTCCATTTCACCTAACAAATCATCATGTTCTACGAATCCTAACCTTTGATCTTCCACAGTTTATTCTCCCAAGGATTAGCCGGAATCCAACCAATTTGTATCCCTGGGATCGAAAATGTAAGCCGTCTCTTTCTCTTGGTCCATTAATGAAACAAATGATTAGTTGTTGGAGTATAAATTTAGTAATGGTGTTGCCAAAAAGAAAGATATAAGATCACTTTCAATAATTGTAAAGTTGCAATCAATATGAATAATATTCTCTTGATCTCTCAACGTGTAACATAACAGGTGGATGTAACCGATATGGTGGAAGGTCACTCTTCATATCTATGGAAAACTCAGCAGATTCTAGAAAGACTCGAGATCGACACTTATTACCCTGTTTTCCGAGACACTCTCTAAGGTAATCAAATCAGATACATACTGTATATCACAATATAGAGAAGCAAACTTTTTCACATGTTTGAATCACAGGAAACAAAACAAATAAAAGTCGTTATACAGTTAGACATTAATGAAAGTAAGTCGTGTATTTTGTTTGTTTGGTTTAGTCGTCGACGTCTTTTGTCTTTTTAACGTTCGTCGTCGACGCCGGCGAAGGACGAGAGCTTCTATTACGACCACTGCTTTATCACTTTAGATTTACTATACAACTTTTTTTGGATGAAAATTACAATACAACTTTGCGTGAAAGGTCCCGTTTTTTTGTATTTTACTTATCCAACAGGTTTCCATTTGTTTTCTTTGATCCGTTCTATGCTAAAGTGCTTTTGAAGAGTATTCTCTCTTTCGTTCGCCACCACTCATGGTGGTCCATTCAAGTAAAGAAACATTACAATCGTAAATAAACAAGTAACTAGCCCACAAATTTTATTTGTTTCTCCCAGCATCACGTTTATATTCATAAAGAATCAGCCTTGCCAACTATAAAATTTGTCACTTTCTTGATCTTTTGTCTCTCTCCGCGACAAGATTCTGTCGTCGAGACACTACTACTTACTACGAACTTCTTATTTATTTATTTCTATTCAACTTTTTCTTTGTTAACGTTTTTTATATAGGTATATATATTTTGTTCGAGACAAAATTTATATTTCCCTTGAATTGAGGAGACAAGGTGCAATGAATCTGTTGATTTCATAGAGAAAATGTATTATTGTCGTCACTGATAATTGCTAAACTATCTTCTTCTCCTTTTAACAAACTAATGAACTTCGAAAGTATATTAAAAACCAAGGACCGCTAGTTTAAATATCTTAAGCCATCTCTTTCTCTCGTCATTTAATGTTGACAAATACATAATTCACTCGTTTACATAATGAAACAAGATTCGTTTTCCAAGTGAACAAAGCTAATGTCAAGATGGTGTCAGATCGCTTTCAACTAAAACAATAATTGAAAGGTCAAATTAAGATGATCTTCAAGATTGGTGTAAGAAGGTTTAAAAATCACTTTAGAAAGAAGAAAAAAGTGAGAGATCCAATTATACATATAACTCTTGACTTCTCGATCTCAACGTTACAAGTGAAAATGTAAACAATAAGGTCAAAGGTCACTCCTCATATCTATGGACAATGTAGCAAATCCGAATTTGACAAAGAAAAAAAAAAAAGGCATATATAGATATCGATTTTGTTAGAGCGTGTCTCGAAAGATGGAGTAATAAGTGTCGGCTTTGACCTATATATAACGATTCATACTTCAAATTTGACAAATGTAGATATACCCTCTTGTTTACTCTTCACGTAACGTATTATTTGAAATTTCGAACTTATAACTCAAACAATGACTGTAGTGGCATTTGTCGTTTATATCTCTTGTTATATTAAGCGATATGAGAGTCTAACAGATGCGTACGTACGTATAGTAGAAAATTTGGGACCTCCTTAGTTCAAATTTTCAACATGCATGTTCTAAAATTTAGACCACAAAAAAATAAAACTAGATCACTAATTGAACGTAGACATTAAGGGTTTTTGTTTGTTTGTTAATTATCAAATGTCTTGGTTTGAACGTTCTTCGACGTCGGTGAAAGAGGACAACCTCTGCTCTGCGTTGTAAATAGTCGTGCCGAATCAACCACCACATGTCACCCGTTTTAGCTGACCATGCTGGTCTTTT
Organism: Camelina sativa; assembly: GCF_000633955.1. Taxonomy (NCBI): domain Eukaryota; kingdom Viridiplantae; phylum Streptophyta; class Magnoliopsida; order Brassicales; family Brassicaceae; genus Camelina; species Camelina sativa. The sequence continues at coordinate 2,015,692 of NC_025696.1, read as the reverse complement.
AATTTAGCTACCATTCTTGCTCCCTTTTATCGTCAAAATTGAAAATGTGGATTCTGATGTCTGTATTTATTGTTTGAAACGAAGCGACTAGAAGTTCGAGACTATTTTTTTCGAGGCAAAATCGAGTTAGCGTATGAAAGTCACGTACGAATGAAATAATGTTGAGTTAGACAAATAGTAATGTTTTAGGTGGACTACTATCGCCTCTGTGTCGTGGGTTTCAATGATATGTGGTTCACTGCATGCTCATGCATCCAAGTTATAATAAATTCAGTGGTACATAAAAAAATCCAATAGATTTATTTATTTACAATTTCAAGCATGCATCACCCCTTTTTTTTTTTTTTTAAGCATCAACGCATTTCTTTCATAAAACATATATCACACCATGCATCACAAATCTATTTTAAACCATCCATTACTGCATTTATTTTATAAAATCTAAGCGACCACCAAACAAAGTTTTAAAGGATATGGGGTCGTATATGACTCAATTAATTGTCCCCACAATCACAAGTACAAAACTCTTTATGAGAAATGATTAAAAAAAATTCAAACGCAATGTCAATTATTTGGTAAAAGTAAATGTTGCGAGGACTTGATGGGTCGAGAAGCTGTCTTCTCTAGAAACCCTACTCGAAGCAACCCCTTTGCAAAGATGTGGCGTACATACTTGCATTACTGCAGTCTTTAAAGGCTTTAATTGTTACGTTTGGCTTAGAGCTGATTTTAGCGATGTCTGCTTCATTTTCACAACTCATTACTTGTCCATAAAACCGTCATTTTCTTATGCTTCCACCAAATAGAAAAGAAGGAGGCACCCTAGCTAGTTAGTTGTTACAGTCTTAAATTATCTTTTGGATTTTGTGTATTCGGTAGACATTTTGCTGGAGACATATATTTATGGCACCGATAATAGTAAAATAATTTATTCGTGATATTCCTGAGTCCACGTAGGGTACATGCGTATGTGTATATGAATGTGATACGTGTGTAGCTACGGAAAATGTAACAAAGTGATCGTAGTTTATTGATTTTTTTCGTCACGGTAGTTGAAGTTGTGATTGATACTTGATAGTTGATGCATTCAGGTTATTATAAATATATAGTTTCGATGTCAACTTTGACATTATCAATCTAGAAATTCTGATTATATATGGACGGTGTTAGAATAACGTAAGTAACACATACATAGGTGTTAGGTGCATTTCGCTGTGTTAGTATATAAGGTGTCCAATTCTACCCAAAAAAAAAGTCACACAAATGGTATACATAAGAAAAACCTATAATCATTAGCTTTTCAATTAACTTAAGGCTTAAACTCAGTTATATGCTCAATCCTAGAAATTCCAACTCTAATTGACACCCATAAGACTAAAAGTGAATATAACTATAAAATAATTTTGAAAAGTAGAAGTTCTCATTCCGATATTGCCAATGGCAATGGGGTACTTAAAACTATAAATTTCCAACATGCAAAGTTATCTCCGAAAAGAATCTTATTGTTTACATTTCATTCACGCAAAAATCCCCACAAAAGAAAAAGAAAAAAGAAAAGAAAAACAAAGCGAAACAAAGAGCCACTTCTTATGTTTTCATCCAGAATACACGTGTAGATAGATATGTATACATTACATGCATAAGATATAACATCCACAATTCGTCGGGGCTATTTTCAACTTTTCATCAGCTTCTCACACCAAACTCTTGCCACGTGGTTCGAACCACAACTTAAAGAGCACATATAAGGCGCGTGGTCGGCACAGCGAAAAGACGCGTGGCTTTAGGAGCCGTGAGACCGAACACATCATTCATGTCAAGCTCACTAGGTTTCATCCCATCAGGTAATTTCCACGTGAAGCAATGTAATATATGAGCCACGGCTAACTCAAGCGCGTATAACCCTAGTTGCATACCCGGGCACGATCTACGACCCGACCCGAACGGTATAAACTCGAAATTACTCCCCTTGAAATCCGGTACGCCCGCTTCCAAAAACCGCGACGGTCTAAACGTCTCCGGATCAACCCAAGATTTCGGGTCGCGTCCAATCGCAAACGCGTTGATCATCACACGAGATTTCTTGGGAACGAAGAAACCGTCGATACTAGTGTCCTCCGCGGTTTCGTGGAGGAGGAGTGGGATCGGTGGGTGCATCCTTAGGGTTTCTTTGAGTGTGCACTTGAGAAAAGTCAACTTTTCGATGTCTGTTTCTTCAACTCGCCGGTCAAGTCCGACAACTTCCGCGAGTTCTTGTTGGACCCGTTTCAGATCCTCCGGGCTCCGTAATAACTCCGTTAAGGCCCACTCTATCGCCGACGCTACCGTTTCCGTTCCTCCAAACATAACGTCCTATTAAAATCAAATCAAATAANTCGACGGTCTAAACGTTTCCGGATCAACCCAAGATGTCGGGTCGCGTCCAATCGCAAACGCGTTGATCATCACACGAGATTTCTTGGGTACGAAGAAACCGTCGATACTAGTGTCCTCTGCCGTTTCGTGGAGGAGGAGTGGGATCGGTGGGTGCATCCTTAGGGTTTCTTTGAGTGTGCACTTGAGATAAGTCAACTTTTCGATGTCTGTTTCTTCAACTCGCCGGTCAAGTCCGACTACTTCCGCGAGTTCTTGTTGGACACGTTTCAGATCCTCCGGGCTCCGTAATAACTCCGTTAAGGCCCACTCTATCGCCGACGCTACCGTTTCCGTTCCTCCAAACATAACGTCCTATTAAAATCAAATCAAATAAAATCAATTCACATTAGAATTCAAATATTTTATAACTTTTTGCCTCTTCACTGATTTGTCATTTTTTTGTCTACTTGTAAAACAGAAAAATTGCCTTCCCAATATAGAAAAAGGTACTTCAAAGAAAATAACGGGTTAATGGATAAGTATTAGTATTACGTAACGCATTAAGAATCATGATGGTAAGTAATGCGTTTTGAAATATAATTACCATGATAATAGCTTTGATATTGTCACGGGTAAGTTTGATGGAATTCTGAAGATCCGTTGCCTCACTCACTAATTTGGCCTCTTCGCTGTAGAAGGCAAGAAGATCATCGACCATATCGGTATCAACAACATCTCCATCATCCACAGTGTTTTGATTCTCTTTCTTTTTCATATGTTCATCGATAATATCGTCAATAAATCCGTCTAGGTCGTTACGGGCCTTCACCAGCCTCTTGTTTATCCCTTGCGGATCAATCCACCCGAAATAAGGTATGAAATCTGCTACGTTGAAGGCTCCAAAAAGCTTAGAGAATTCTTGCAAGATTCTTATGAACTCGTCTTGTCCTTTTTCGCAAGCTGAACCGAACGCTGCCCGGTAAGTTATATTGCGGGTCAGCGCGAAAATTTGCTCCCCGACGTTTATAGAGTTACCTACAATTTTTTTGGTTCGATGTTAAAATACATAACAAACAAAAACAAATTGAGTTTTTACTTTATATACATGACCGCACATAACAAGAGTTAATATGCGAGCTAGCTTACCAACGTTACAAGAGACCGACCGGACCATTTTGTCCACTTCATCTCGAACTGAAGCCCATGACTCAGCTCGTTTGCGGCTAAACACCTTCATGACACACACTTTTCTCATCTGTCTCCAAAACGGTCCGTAGTGAGCGAAAGCCATGTCCGCTCGGTCGTAAGTCAAATAGCTTATAGCTATAGTTGCAGGCCGGTTCGAGAATACGCTATCCTGTACTTGAAGGACTTGTCGAGCCACGTCCGGTGATGACACGGCGTACATATGAAGGAATCCCATGCGGAGATGGCACAAGCCGCCGTATTTTTTAGCTAGATTGGCTAAACCACGGTGAGTGAGTTGGTCCATCATAAACATATTGCCTATGATGGGCCAACCCCGTGGACCGGGAGGATACGGAGGCCTTCGTCGTCGTGTGATGAGGCCGATGAATATGAAAAGAGTGACGACGATGAGAAGAGCCGTCGTGGGATCTGATACTTTGCTTAGTGTTTGTGATAAGGAAGACTCCATATTGGATTTTTTGAATTTTTTTTTTTTGCTAAAATGTTTTTCTTTTGGTCCTGGAAAGGCTCAGGAGGCAAAGTTCGCCATTTTGGGATGTGATTAGAGAGATGGGTTTTATAATCAAATCGTGGTCCCTTTTATTGACATAGTTGTATTATCTAGTGGGACTTAATTTTCGTCATCCATTATATATACACCGTTTATTTATTTTTATTTAATATATGAAATAAATAGTAACACCTTTGTGTGGAATTAAATGCATTGGAAAATAAATAGTAGCATGTATCAGGATTTTGGTATTTTACTGAGTTCGAGCATATATGATTCGAATCATTCGTGGTATTTAGTGGATTTTAAATTAGTGAACTAGTGAAAACATAAACACAGTTACACACATATGGATCGATGAGTGCTTCGCTAAAATAAATGGTAATATAAATGCATTTTCCTCAATTTATCAATATAATTTTAAATAATAATTACTTCTTCTTTTGCCGAAAAAAATAAAACATGAATACTAAAGTGGCTAAATTATTAAAATTTTAACAAATTACAGAAGTCACCATTTTTATTTACTTAAATAAATGAAATCAAGACTTGTCACCAACTCCTTTCTTATAAACGAAGAAAAAGAAAATGAAAGTAAACTAGAATTAATAATGTTATTATCATCGATATGTCTCTTAAATTTGATTTTTCAGTTAGGTTTATATTATATTTTTGTTTGTGGTGCGTTTTCTGATCAGTTAGGTTTAAAATGCATTAAAACTCAAAAAAGCAGATTTTATAGTAAGATTAATTGAATCAACTCAACACAAAAATAAATAGTTAAATTTGTACTACTTTGTATTTTGTATATATGTTAAATGACAGTCGTGATTTTGTTTGACGGGCAATATAAATATATATATATGGAAACATCCACTGTTTTTTTTCTTCTTTTTTTGTGAAAATTTGATGAAACGTCCGCTCTTCAATTGATCAAAACAACGTTACTAAAAAGATCCACTCAGACTCGGTGTAAGTGTAAATTGTGCAAACGTACAAAGACACAAGGTCTACTAGTACTAAATCTTAGACAAAGACTGACCACTAGCAGTGAGTACGTTACAGAAGGTCGATTAATTAATAATTAACCTAGTAGCTCTAGGTCTTAGACATTATAAACTAATAATTAATTTTATTTTGTCGTGACTGACAGAGTTCGCTGGCACTGCATCAGAAGAACTACACAAGATTTTGACCAATAATTCAAGTATTAGGGTGTGAATCATTGCAGCGGTTGGAGCGGACAAATTCATCTGCAGATCAGACTACTTTAATTTAACATTCATCATGTGTAGTTTGCAGTGGTGCGGTCTACAGAAAACAGAAACAAAATCGCAGCGGATCAACTGCAGACCGTTTTTTCTTACAAATAGACTTGGACCGCAGCAATCTGTTGTCCACACTTAAAACATAGCGGTTTGGTCCGCACACAGATTTGTCCGTCTCGACCGTAGTTACCATTCAGATCCTTAAAGTTTTTTTTTTGGTTTTTTACCACAAGTATTAGAGTTTAAAAAGAATAATTGCATATATGATTAACTAACACAACTTTTAAAATTAATCAAAATACCATCTTTTGCAAACAAGTTGGCTAATCTAAAACTCTCTAGCCACATGTTATGTTTCTCTAGCTACACGTTCGCTTGTAATACTTCTTAATCATTATCCTTTTAATATAAATCTCAGGCTTGTTTATTATAACCGACATCTATATATATTAATCCCTAAGATATTTGAAAAGTTAGATATTTATAGTAACCAATTTTGAAAATCTGATCCCTCAACACTTCTATATAAGATAAGAAATCCTTCAACAACGGTCCGTCATGAATTTGATTATTCTAAGTTTCATCATACGAGTCTATATGATGCATAAGTCATAAGTTTCAACAATATAGGGCTTTGAAGAAAAAAGGAAAGTAAAAAGTTACTTAATTAAGTTCGAGTCATAAGTCATAACTATAAGTCACGCTCGTATGACGAGGCGTGTGCATGTATGGTACTTGGCGAACTCTATAGTTTTATGGAATTAAAAAACACTGATCACATGTCTCCTCGATTACACACCCAATCGAAGGTAAGATAAAAAATAATAAAACCATACGTTATTTCGAGATTTAATATCAATTGACCTATTCTGCTTTCTTGGTGAAGCTAGTGATGTGGAGCAAAACTATAGTAGTATAAATTATTATCATATGGCTAATTTTATAAAGACTACTAAAATGAGTCTTTTTCTAAAAATATTAACTCATTGCTTAGTTGAATATGATCAAATTATGTGGGACCATTGTAAGCTCATATTGACAGTGATATACTGATATTATCGTCATTTCTAAATCAGCTGGATCAGATCATCGTATAAAAGCATTTGTTACAAATATTGGTAAATATATCTTTAATTGAGTGAAATAATACTTCCTCTGTTTCACAAAGAATGTCATTCTGGAGAAAAGTTTTACCCCTAAAAATAATACTCTCTCTGTTTCATAAAAAATTTCATTTTACATTTCCAATAAGTGTTTTAATGCTAAATTTTTTTTTTACCCCTAAACCCAAAGCTATTTCATTGAATTTAGATCATTAATCACTTATTAAATAGGGGTAAATATGTATAATTCAAACTTTTCTTAATTTATGTAAAATATGTCAGAATGACACTCTTTGTAAAACAGAAGGAGTATATTTTATGTTTGTAATAGTGTGTTCTTACCAACTTCATGCCTTTTAAAAGTATTTATGTCTGTTCTTACCAACTTCATGTTTTCTAAAACTATTTAGTGACTAAAAATATATCAACGTAAATGTTTATTTTCATAAGAATAAACTTAAATTCAAACTAAACCTTTCTATACGTTCATTAAGCACTTCCTATTATTCTGAGTTAATCAAATACCTTTATGTAAAACTTATATATATATATATATATATAGATAATCTTTCGTATGTATGTATATTAAAAAATAAAAACTCTTTCCGTTACTTAATTAACAGGAATAAGATAGAAACCCTTCTTATGTTCTGTATGGTTCCTAAACGTAAGTAGAAAGAGTACGTAACAGGTTTTATATTGTCTAATTTAGTTTTGTTTCAGAAAAAAGAATATATATATATATCGTTTTATGATTCGGGTGTGATGACTGAAGCCAACCGCTACTCGCTACGTGACATAGATATCCTTTTCGCCTCTATTAATATAATAAGATAAAATCAAACTATGAAAGTCCTTACTATAACATTATGTTCCCATTAATTATTTATTAAGCCAACTTCTTCCTTTTGAGCTTTGACTAGCAATTTTTTATTTTTGTGTTTTTGTTTTGTCCACAATAAATCCCTCATCTAGTAGTATTTTACTTCAACGATTTTACACTTTAATTTAGGCATTTTCATATATTTTTTTGGAAAAAAATAAGCTAAACAAATGTTTTATTTGGGATCTGATCGGTGATTATGTTTTAGATCAGTGCATTTATAGAGCTTTTTTTTAGTACAGTTACATAAAAGTAATCTGGTAAAAAGGGTGAAAATATATGATTATTGTAAATTTGTAAGAGATAATAGTTGAATATATGGTTGATTGGTAATGTTTTAATAGTTATATAATAAAATAATTATACTTGGGGTTTTCTCTTTCAAAAGTCATAAGAATTTATTCTTGATAACTATTTATTATTTTAATACACAAATATATTTTAGTAAAAAAATTCTTAATATTTAAAAGAGCATATACATATAAAAATATATAAAACCACTTTGAATATTCAAAACAACTTTTCTGTTTTCCACTTTTTCTCTGTTTTTTCACCTTTTTCTCTGTTTTTCTCACTTTAGAAGTATCAATTTATGTTTTGAGTTGGATTGAATTTAAAGTGTTTTGAAATAAATCAATAAGTCAACCACTTGAAATTATAGGTGACTGGCAAATCAACTTTTTATTTTGGGCGGTTAGTAATTATTTTTCTTTTTATGTACCCATATACTTAAGAGTCTACCGCTTACTGTACCAGTCGATGAGATCGTTTCAAAGGCATTTCAGTGTGCCTACATTTTCCATAATGAAATTTAAGTTAGAATGTCATTATCTTGTCAATATAAAAGTATAGTATATGTATAAGAAGCAAATCAAGTGTATAGTATATATATAATATAACTAAGTAATACTCTCACCGGTTTTTTTCAGCTAATCTAATTGTTTCAAAGGAAGTATCATCTTGATTTTTTTATGTGAATTGGAAAATAAGGTATTTTTTAATGATTAGTTTTGAATTTAAAATATTTTTGTATTTCATTTTCTATTATTGGTTTTAAGTAGAGACAAAATATCTACTGAAAAAAAATTACAGTAAAATTTAACAAGGAATGTTTTTTGTAACGAAACTATTTCTACAAGGCTACAACGATGATACTATTAAACAGAAAAAAAAAAGTATTTGTGAAATTATTTTTTCCTACCTTGTGAAATGATGTAAGATGTTTTAATTTAAGAACCTAAAATATATTTTTAAGTATCATTAATTATGTGACGTAGTATAGAAGATAGAACAAAAGAATACAAACTAATTATCATATAAAATATATAAAAAATGATGTAAGAAACTAAGAAGAAAATGATGTCAAAAAAATAATAATAATAACAAAGCGTATGTATACAATTTTTCACAGTAAATAAAAAGTTTTTCTCAACTGTCTGTTTTCGACTATAATCACAGTACTGTGATTATAAGCCTTATCTAATGCTATCTCATGAATCAAGATCAGTTCCAACACTGGTGATTATTAATTAATTGGCAACGTACGTAAACAGAGGAATGTGTCAGGGAAAACAAATTTATTGGCGAAACGGTAAAATTTATTTTGCACCGTTTTCAACTACAGTACTTATCTGAAAATTCAAATTTCAATCCACATAATTCTTTCATTTTCATATATATATATATATATATATTTATTTATCTTCCAGTTGCCACTAGAATCCTAATTCATACCCGACAATTGTGTTATGTCAGAGTTTATTCGTGTGGGATAGTTGAAAAATGCAGGTTAAACACTAAACTATATCGTTATATCAAACAAAAATATCAGAGGTGTATCATATTCCAACTAGTAGTAACAAACCATTGTAATTGGTTCACACAATATAACATAAATATACGATTCACGATACTTCACATGTTCATATGCATTTGGAAGTTTGGAAAACAAACCAACCATTATTGTATAATCGATCGTATCAACCTTAGGTTCACGTGCCTGTCACCATGTGCTAAGTCGTCAATGCCTAAGCTACTACATACGCGACCTACATATATCATATATGACTCAGACGAAACAAGATGTCTCATTTAGATTCATCACATACCGATCCGGCACATAAGCAAAGGAATCAATGACTTTACACGGTAAAGCATTATTGTTTGAAAAAAATCCTTTAGGTCTAGGAAGCCTTTAGGATCACTCTGAATTATTAAATAAGCATTACTGTTTGAAATTCTTTTTTTTATCTTTTGATTTTTGTTTTATACTAACAAAAAACTCAATTATTTTTTGTTGGGTAAAGAATATCTAAAAAAAAATTAGAAAAATCGGACCGGCCCTGCTTATATTTTCTTTAATAATTTAATAGTAGCTAACCATTCAATAAATAAACCGATAGTGAAACAAGTAAAGTGATAAGCAAATTACACATCGAATTGCAATCTTAGTTCGTTAATCGTTCTTTACGTCGTCATACCGTCGTCATCTTTACATAATTACCATTACACAAATTAGTTAAGGATAAACTCAAACGACATAAAAGAAAAAAATAGTAAATAATAAAACAAAAATGGAATTTGGATTTGGGCCTATCATTCATTTACGTCTCGGTGCGTTTGTGCTTCCCGTCACTTCACGCGTCTCCATCGTTTTTCTTGTCAAATTGATCAATTAGAGAGTTCTCGTGTGTATGTACGTATTCATATTTGTTTTCATTACAAACTACTCTCTGTTTTTTCTTAGTTTGAATTCTAAACTATATGAGACTGATTGGTCCCTTTATGTTATTCGGTAAATATTTTTATGAACAAGTCAAATTATACATCGAGACACCCCCGAAGTTCGGATATCTGTTTACCTTTCAAGATAAAATTGAATAAGATAATATCTTTGTATGGGTCTAATGCCATATAACATTGGGTTTTGTCCCAAATTCTACAATATTTGTTAGGTGAATAACTCGGTACTGAGAGAAATTGGGCCTAATATTTTCGGCCCAAAAGAGAAATGACTCGGACCAATTGACAGTTCTTGAACTATTTTCAGATCACGTATGGAACTCAAACCGATAACATCAACACTCATTTTTCTTAACTCTAAAAGGTTTCCAAACTCAGTTGTGATTCTAGATTTAAAGAATGACTGGGTAAGATTATCTTCTCTTCAATCCTTTTATCTTCCCTTTTAACCAATGTCATTGAGCATCACAGATCACAAAAATCATCATATTTTTTTCTATAGAATGAATCTCGGTTTCTTATGCTTGGAGGGGTTAATTTAATTTCATTTGACTCTTAAGACTTTTGTAATGCCTGCGTAGTTGAACATTCAGTAATAGCTAATCCACGAGATCAGTCGAATTTGGATGGTAACATGCTAACATTGAAACAATCCACTCTAATATTTTAACAAAGAAAAAACAATCCACTCTAATAGCTAGGTTGAGCTACTTTAATCAAACATTTTCAAATTATAAAAATGATCTCATTGCAACATTTGTATATTCCTAAATTAAGTCTAGGCCTATTTAGATACAACCAACACCACAACGAAGCGTCTTTCGTGTGAAGGCATTATCAAAATTGGAAAAATCTAGCGTAAACCAAAAGAAAAGCCATCAATAAAGAAAAAATTGTTTCGTAGGGTAAGTTAGACAACACCCTTTTGGCTCCCACATTACCTACTATTTTGATCATACTGTTCTTTATTTCCCTTTGTTAATGTGTCTTATGCTGTGACAAAAATGAAATATATGTATTCCCCGCATGCGTTTGACCAAAAGAAAACAAAAATTCTTCCCGCATCCGCATGCATTTGCGATGATCTCCTACGTACCCACTTATATAAGTGCGATATTAATGCAAAGGGGTTTAAATTAATACGAACACGCTTTTAAATGCGTTTTTTTACATATCTATAATCATGTAAAAGAAAGGATTTAATTTCCTTAGCCTTTTTAATCGATTCGTAGATGGTGTATAGTGGAGACCGTCTTGCGCGTGAAGCAAATAACTATAGATTGGTCACTCTATGATTGATAGATAAAATGCGGACAAAGTTTAATAATTGAAGAGCCTATACTTATATATTTATATATACAGCTTCCAGTTTTAAGTTAAAGAATAATAAAAAGTTGGTAGGTTCGGTATGGAAAATGCATGTGCATGCATGGGATTAATTAAACTAAATGCATAAGTTTAACAGTCAGTTAGAGTGCACAGAATTAGTATAAAAGGGAGAGGAAGGAGAGGGTGTCGAAGCATAACATAGTTCGATGATCTATACTGATAAACTAAAATGGAGAGTATAATAAGAGAGAGATCATCATCAAGGTCAGTGTTTTTCTTGTTCGGTCTTGCTTGTGTTTTGCTGTCGCTAAGCTCAAAATTTGTTTATGGATTACGAGACCTAAAGGAGAGAGATAGTAGTGAGAGTAATTCTATGAATGCTACTTCAAGCGTTTCCCACTCTAAGAATACTGCCAACATTTCGACCGTTGGGTTTGAAAATGCCTTAGTTGGTCAGAATAGTAAGAGTGGAAAATGTGAAACACGAAGCGGAGGAGGAGGAGGCGGAGGCGGTGGGGGCGGAGGTGGAGGAGGAAATGGTGGGAATGGAAAAGACAATTCCCACAAAAAGAAAAAAAGAAGCGGTGGGGGAGGAGGAGGAGGAGG